>NC_068364.1:28945225-28965225 GCF_020536995.1 Dreissena polymorpha
AATGTGTTTAAATACTATACCAAACTATGCACCATACCTATGCAAAGTATGAACATGTTACTCGAGAAGAGTCTGTTGTTTAAGTCATCTTTTTTCAACATCTTCAAATTGAATAATTTTAATCTTTACACTCAGTAGAGAGAGCAGATGTGTTCCCATACATCTTTCTAATGAACAACAACGAAAACATACTTTAAAAAATGGTTATTATTTTAAATTTAAAGAAAAGTTGACATTTGTCTTTCAGCTGTAAACATATTTTTGTGAGTGATACCTAGTCTTACTTATATAGTCACCTTTAACATGAGCGTAGCTTTTCTTAAGGTCCAAACCAAGCATCAGATGCAACCGTATTAAGTGTGTTTATTTCATTTTGATGAACAATTAAATATCATATGTTTATCATTTACGTTCAAAACATTTCGAATATTGACGTTTTGCGTTCTTACACTTTGTGTTGGCGTTAACAAGCGACCGTTATTTATAACTTTTCGATTTAATTATTTCACTAGATAAACTGTTTCCTGCTGAGCTAGTTATCTATGCCTCCTTTCAGAGAGGATGGTATTTATTGCTTTGCAACTGTTTATCGGTCAGTCGGTAGTTGGGTCGGTCAGTTAAAGCACATTATTATAACAACTTGTTGATGTTTTTTTTGCATAATCGTAGATTGGGGGGATTAGAAAACGTATTTCGATTTCGGCTGATTTATAAATGTGGAGGATAAAGAATGATAAAAATCATGCAATTTTACGGGGCGGTAGGTTGCATGGTGTATACACATTTATTGGACTGTTTTAGAAAATTGTAGAACTCTAGAACATTGCATCAAAATAATGAGATTATAAATCAGATGAAACTATACGTACCAGTTGTTCAGGTAGTTTATTGTTTGTTTCAAGCTCTTCCCAAACAAGCCGACATTTGTCCAACAGCTGTTTAATATCAGAACTATTTTCCAGATCGAAAATAAGTGGGGAGTATCCCATCACAGATGAATATAAACATCGAACTTTAGCAATGTTTATTGGTTCTTCCCCTGCTGACATCATTGCTAAATCAACAAAAACTTTCAATTCCTGTTGTCCAGCTGGAAAAAAAATCGTGTAACAGTGTTCACTCAAACGGACATCGAACAAAGTCTAAATTCCGACGATTAGTCCCAAAAATAAATGCCAAAAAGTTCACTGAAATGTTTGCTAATTTTACCATTTAATCGTTATATCAATATAATAACCTTTTAAAAAATGCTCTTCAATAATAAATTTACTTCATTTCATATATAAATAGTATGCAGGCGTTAGTTTGTACTTCTCGAACATTTCATTTATTTTTTTCTTTACCACTACTACTTATTTTCAAAGCCCGCTAGGTGAGTCCTTGAGACATAGTTTCAACATTTAAAAAATAAAGTAAACACTATTATGTAGCAACAATTAATAAATACGTGTGTTTAAAATATAATTTTATTTTCAACATTGTAATATTGAATTAGCCGTCGATATGAAACTTTAGGCCATTATGTTAGATAGTAGATTGCTTTAATTATACGAACTAATTGAGTAGGAACTTACATCTAATCTTGTTCTTACTTCGTTTCCACAAACTTAATTAAAGAAAATACTAAACCAGCAAAGTAACAAGGATTATTAAGCAATGTACTGCTTCGATAATGTATAACCTTCACTGAATGCTATTAAAACATTGAACAGCGTATGATGTACGGTTTTCAGTCAAATTGAAAGCACGAATACAACTTACCTATTGATTTCTTGATCCATTTGATAAGTCGTTTAGAACGCACAAATGCATCAATACAATTGGCTTTAGAAGCAGTTATCTCTTTTAAGATACCGCAAGTAGCTACAATGCCTTCATCAAACTCGTTCATTTTAAATTCTCTCTCAGTATGCTTGAAAACGTAAGAAAAGTGATGCTTATAATTTCCTAAATAATCTTGCTTTGTTATATTGCTCTTATTGCATATTTTGTATACTTGAGTTAAATAAACGATGTGTTCTTTTCTGATAAAAATAAAAATAATATAACAAAATACAAATTATATTAATTAGATAAATATTAATTGAATACTGTACCAACTAAATAATATTTGCAAAGAGTGATTTAATATTAAAAATATTTTAGAAGAGACAGACATTTCAAATAAGAAACAGGCTTAATTACAGAAGCAATTGTCTTCATCGCCTCAAAGTCACCCTCAAGTTTGTATTGAGCTTGTAATGCTAAAATAGCCTCTGCTCCATGTACGCATGCCGTCAGGCGAGTATATTCCCTCAATTGTCTAACTCTAGTTGTTGCAATATGTTCCGTTATGTTGAAAAGAGTAATTTCATCAATTAGTTGTTGGTCATTGTCGTAACTTATTGATCCAAACATCTCAACAAATTCATTAAATGATAAATTTCCTTGTTTGAGCTGTTCACCAAATGACCGCCATCTACAATATATATTTTTCATTCATTAACATAGTAATGCACACTATTACATATTTAAATAATTTTTCACTTTAATGGGTAATATAGAAATAAGCGTTAGTGTAATTAAGCAGATATAGGGGTGAGTTGGAGCGCTTTCGGCGCCCAACCCTCTCCCCTTAAAAATTCTTGGTCAAACATACATACGTATATACAAATGAAATAGGTTAACAAATTTCTGTATTCTGCAATAAATACTATTTTATCATTCACATTATTTTGGCAATACTATATAATAAAAGAATATTAATAATATATTTAATATATTTAAACACCTCAACGGATATGATCACAATTAGTTTCAATCCACCAGAAGTTTCATGCGATGAACCTGGCTTCACCTTCTTTTAAAATTCCGGGAAATACATTTGGAGACTTTTCTAACGTAACACTTTTCAAACTTGAATATCACAGTAATGAGTTAAGATTTTTATTTAAAATTTCACATGTTATCATTTTGCTATAATCTGTGCATGATAACGATACAATCATTCATTCGTGACAGGCGCTTTTGCACGTGGTGTAGGTGTGGTTTCATCTGTTTGCACGTGAATATAGTGAAACGCGATATGATGCTAATTTTATTTCATTTTTTTTTTTCATTTAAGGTAGGTTGATACACCAGGAAAACATAAAATTAATTTAAAAATCAATATGTCTCTTATAAAGTTTCCGGGGCGCAACAGCGCAATCGGCATGTTGCAGGCTACCTTCTCCATTTGCTGAAGCATCCGATCGTCACGGATGAATGAGTTCATCGTTTACTTGTACATATTGTAGTAAAATGATCACATGTACAATTTTAAATAAAAATATTTACTCATAACTGAGAGATTTAAGCTTGAAAAATGCTGCGTTCGAAAAGTCATCAAGCGTAGTACAGCGCGCTATATAATTCGAATTAAATTTCAATTTCATCATTCTAGGTGGGTTTTTACACCAGGAAAGCATAACATTAATTGGAACAACAACATGGCTTTTATGAGCGCAATGTAACAAGCCGGTCGGTCATTAAGACGTGTAAGTTTATGCGTTTTACGTTTCACATTATTATTTTACGATTTGAGAATGTTACTTTCTCGATAATTTTTTGTTTTTTGCTATGTTCGATATTTTATTGCTGATCAATTTCAATTATTTTTATTTAGATTATTAGATATGTGTTGAATAAGTCTGCGTCCAAATTTCAAGAAAATCCGTTCAAAAATAAAGGAGCTATATTGATTTGAATCTGTATTGCGTTAGAAAATTCTCCAAGTGTTTATATATACAAATCAATCAAAAATTGGAATGATTTGCTAATGTTGTTATAAAACCAAATGGAACAAGATCTCCGCGGTCGGAGACATATGCCACCCCCCCCCCCCAAAAAAAAAAACAACAACAACACAACAACAGGGCTTTGAACTAGTGACCATAATTTCAATAGGGTTCATCTACATCCTGACCAAGGCCAATGCACATGTGACGTATCAAGCCCATTGGTCTATTCGTTGACGTGTTATTGATAGCAAACGATTTTCACACTCATTTTTATATTGCCCTTGACCTTTGACCTAGTGATCCCAGTTAAAATAGGGACCATCTACTTTCCAAGGCCAATGCACATGGGAAGTAGTAAGCCAATCGGTCAATTCGTTGACGAGTTATTGGTTGGAAACGATTTTCACATTTATTGTTACATTGAACTTGACCTTTGACCTAGTGACCCAAATTGCAATAGGGGTATCAACTTTCCAAGGCCAAAGCACATGGGAAGTATAGAGCCAATCGGTCAATTCGTTGATGAGATAGTGATCGGAAATGATTTTCATACTTATAGTGACAATAACCTTTTACCTAGTGACCCCAATTTTAAGAGGGGTCATATACTGTCCAATGCCAAGTCAAATGTTAAGTATCAAGCCAATCGGTCAAATCGTTGACGAGCTATTAATAGGAAAGGAACTGGTCTACCGATAGACCGACCGACCGATCGACAGACCGACCGACATCCAGCAACACAATATACTTCTAAAAAAGGGGGCATTATAATATACTGATTGTTTTCCGCTCGCTTGAATCAATAAAAGTATTCTCTATAATAATTGTATATACTGGTATATACTTTATTTTAGCAAAACATACTATATATTTAAAGAATAGAACACCTCAACGGATATGATCAAAATTAGTATCAATACAACAGAGGTTCCATGGTTTGCATCCGGCTGCCCCTTTTTTTAATGCTATAATAGATCATTTCGATGATCATTAAACAGAACGTCGTTTTTTTTCTTCTTTTTTTGCGACACATTGATATATTTCATATGTCACTCAAAGATGACATATTACACTTCCACATGCACTGTTATGAAATGTTTTGCTGTTTTGATAAACAGCAGTTATGAATACTATTTTACTACTTTATTGTGTTTCAATTTTAGTTTTTTAATATACAACTTTATTTTAATTAGTTACGATTCCCTTTAATATACCCACAACATATCAATTGCTATGAATGTATTGAGTTAAACCATAGGTAATGACTCAATATGTTTGTTAAGTGTCATTTTCCTAAATTTGCTATCATTAACTGGTGTAAAAAAAGAACTCAATTAGTGAACAAATTATTGAAGAATTTATCATATTCCTGTTTACTTAAAAATAAACCGCAGCAACCACATTATTGGTCTGACCAATACCCAAATTCACCATATTGCCATAAATATATATACTGATGTAAACCAACCTACTGTTTCACTTTTCAGTTATTGCAGAATCAAAAGTTTAGTTTTAAAAGTATGTACCCTGATGAACCAAATATTGGTCGAAAGAAAAAAATGTCTTATAACGTGCTTATTTCCCATATTGTCCTTTAATGCACACACTGAGTTTCATTTACCTTTCTATAGTACTTTTTGAACTATCTTATGATCTAGATTTTAGTTAACACTTATTTCTATAACCATAGCAACCAAAAGTTGTGTTTGCCGACAAAAACAGAAATTACTTGCATAGTCCCAATATTTTACAATTTTTACAATGACTATTAATTACTTTTAGTTATCAACGGTTCAAGAACGTGACGGACGGACGCACGCATGCAATGGAATAATGCCTTTCGGCGATGTATACTAAAGGTGGCATACACCTTAACACCCCGAACCATATCCGATTCTACTTTGATCTTTACACATACATCTCAATGAGTTAGTTTTGAATTTGTGGGGAAACTTTAGTTTCAATAACATTGTTAAAAACTATGTTCTACTTTAATTGACACTTTAAAAACATGCGTACAATTTTATACAAATTACCTCTTTTCTACATCGATCCATACTTCGTTCACAGCATCATTTACTGTAAGGCAGTTATTTCCCACGCGCGAACAAGTACAACGCCACAATTTCTTAAATACGTAACTTTTGTTGAGATGTTCGAGCGTTGGCAAAATATAAACTATATCCTTCCAAGTATCAAATGCTGCCACATGTACTTCCTTTGTGTCCGTACCCGATGTTATGCAAATGGCGTCAAGGTTTTGAAGGTCAAGACCGTCCGTTTGTAACCGCAATATTTCGTCGATTGCAGAAGTATCAACTGAAATAATTATGGGGTGTGCAGTATTTATATTTGCTGTTTGTTAAATAATTATCTACATCTTATATTCAGGTTGTTTGGAAGCTAAAGTTGTTATGTAAATGCACACACGTTTAAATACATTGTTAACATATTTTATTCTCCGGTATAAAAGCGGAGGTGTAACAGCGTTTTGAATAAATATTACTATAAAACATGTATTTGATTATAACACAATTTGATTACCTTTTATGTGTTGACATAAGTTAACGAAAATTGTCATTTGTCGTGCTTGTTTTTCGAATAACTGAAGGGCACACATGATATTCCTTATCTTCGTCTTGATATGATTTTCTAGCCCGAGCATCTTTGGTTCAATCATTCTTATTAGGTTCTCAAATTCGTCGGCATTTTTAGAAATCGTTGTCAGAACACCAATTTGAATATTTCCTTTTTCTATTGTGTACCATATGGCTTGCAACCATTTGATCAAATTGTTCAGTTTGGGATGTAAGTCGTCATCCAAAAGCAAACTCATTGTTTCTGGAGTTTAACAACAAAGTTAACTACATGAATCAAACAAATATAAACATATTATTCCCCCCCCTGAGGGGAAGCGGGAATGTTAATACTGTACTTTGGACCGAAAATGATTATAAATCTCGCGAATTTTACCTGTCCCATGAAATAAACTCTGTTGTAACTTAAGATCATATTAATATTGACCAACAACGATTTCTTTTTCTAAATATACCTTTGGCGGCCATTTTAAACAAATGAGCGGAACCATTTTATCATCATCGATAAACGAACGCCTCATATACATGTTTTTGAAAATATTACGAGAATCGAACATGACGAAAACAATTAAGCTATATCAGGAAACCTAACGATCACTTTGGTGATTGCAATTGTTTACGTACATTCTAACGTTCACCTAAATATGACTTTTTGAAGTACAAAATGGAAAACTTGATCAATAATATTGCACACTGTTCCCGAAGAATTACGTTTAATCTCAGTTGAATGTTTGTTGGAGTAACAGAAATATGTACTTGTTGCATGCAAACTGTACCCAGAATGTAAACAAGGATGCAAACCTTAACCTTACTTTTCCAAGAACGAAATGGAAGCATTATTCATCTACAACTCGGGTAACATTAACAGGCATTGGCTATAGCTATTAATAAAGACCTAAAACACACATGTGTAGTTAACCTCAATTTTTAAGTACGAATTTGACATAATTCTGTAAAATATCTGGTCAAAAAGATTGGCCTTGGTCAGTGACCTTCCATGATGATGTTGTAGATACGTGTTAAGATTCAAATGAATGTTTGTTGTGGTTATATAAAATGTAATTGTTACATGCACGCCAGAAAACCAATATTTCATCTTTCTCGCAAACCAAATCCTGACCTTAAAACAGTTTGATATAATTCTGCTTCAAAGCCCCTGACAGTTATATGTATGTGTCAGTGACATTGTATAAAAACTAAAAAAAAAACATATGTTAAGTTTTATTTCACGAACATTCTGAATTTAACAGGGTTATTATTCTGCTTACTTGCAGGTCAAAGTTATGGCACAAGTTAAGTGACCTCACTTAATGACCGCAAACACGTATGTAACGTTTAAAGTGAATATAAGGACTAGGAACCGTTTTATAAAGATTTCGAAGTTAATCTTAACCAGAGCATTTCGAAAGCGCATATAATGGGCGTGTAGTATAGTTAGGACTATTTGGAGACAAGCGAGATAAAAATGGCTATATTTTCAAACTCAGTAAAAGTTTGTTGATCGAAGACATCTTTAGGACGCACGCACGTATACGTGAGACAAAGCGAACTAGCATACGCTTGCCGGCTTTTGCCAATTAGAGCTTAGAGAAATGTCTTAGGCATCAGACTTTAAAGAAGACTTAAATCCAATGAATCTATTTATGTACATTTCATTACATCTGTTCTATAGTGACTAGGTTTTATTGCATGATTGTTTTTTGTTGTATTAATACTTTCACAAAATGCAAACAAACTAACAATTATTTATCGAAAAAAGGTGTTGTACGTACCTGTATTTGCTATCAATAATCGCAATGGATTCCATTTCAATAATGAGTCCAACCTGATATTGTTTGATGAAACACTGTCATTCCATACCTTGTTGAATAATCCAGAAATTAATCTGCGTAGATTATTTTGTTCTGTTGTACGCATTGCAGTGTAATTCAAGTGTGCCCACTCTATTATGACCTAAGATATTTATCGAAAGGACTGTTCATACAACAATCTGATTGAACACTCGAACATACTCAAGTATTATACAGAGGGTATTGCAATTGAGTATTATGTACTTTTATATGTAAGTAGCTCGTCATTTTATTTGTTAATGTGCACATGTATCTCCGTTTACCTAGTTGTATAATATTAAAAACTTGAACAAATTGTTATAGTCAAATAAAACTTTACCTCACTTGCCAAAGTAAAAAGGCAGTCTTGAAGGCTTTTTTTATAGCCACCAACCTCTTTGCAGTACATTGTTATGAAAGCAGAATGAAACGTGACTGAGTCCTTAGCTCGGATCTTGAATAAAAAACATACACGCTATATAATAAATAAGTACATAATATAACACGCACTTAGTCGACCATTGTATAAAAACAGGACACTTTTATATTCAGATTTGGGGACAAGCAAACTTCATATATATATAAATATATATATATATATATTACCATGTCGCTTATCTTCTTCTGTATGGTAGTGCTAATTTTTCCATTCCAATAATCACACATTTTATTCTCCTGATCTGATTCAATAATAGCTTTGTTCCACAACTGCATTAAAAGAATTGCATAATTAATTTAAACTCCGTTATTTAATATATCCTTATCGATTGCAACTATTTTAACCTCAAATACAATAAACAAAAGTCATTAAACGGCGAATACACTAAATCAACGTAAAAAGGAAATGTTAAGAATACTATCTGAAAACTAAATTATTTTTAAAATGCATATGACATAAAGAACAGCAATATGTAAATAATTCTTAACAATAGTTTAGAGATTCAACACACCGTTTCGCATTCACTTCTTCTCTTTAACTTTTTAGTATACCTCGAAGATTGCAGAAGCATAATGCATTACCTTAAAAGTTGTAGAAATGTCTCCTGAAAGGTTATTCAACCAGTTTATAATATTCGATGTAGTCGAATTTAATCTAACGGTGGCAGCTTTAACTTTTTCTTCATTAGTTTCATAAACCAAAGTACAAGATATATTGCTTATCAAACATATATGTCCCCAGGTAACTATTTCATCTCCAGTACTTATTCCAAGAATGTCTACAACCTTTGCGCTGAATATTGCGGTCATCTCCCAACTTTCTGCACACCTATAATTTATAAAAACAGGAGTAACACATGTTGAATTGTTTTGCTGTATTATACTTTAGGATTACAATTTAACCATAAATGCACTACCATAAAAAAACAAATGAATATAATTAGGCTATGTGAATGGCCATGAAGCCAAATGTGATCCTAACTATTGACATAATAAATAGTGGTTCTTTGTTAAGATAACAATAATAGTTATCCGGACAGAACTACACGTCCAAACTTCATTATTATGGTAGTGTCAATAGTTGGAGAGCGCTAAATTTATTGTAAAACCATGAGATCGAGAAAGACATCACTAGTTACCATGACTGATAAATCAAAATGCAATAGTACATAATATAAAATTCTATTTTAGTTTTTGTTCAAATTCTATGTGTAAACAGCAAACGAAAAACAAACAATTTATCATACGATACCTCAGTCGCAAAAAGGAAACTTACATTTTGGTGTGTTTTTCTGGCCTTGGTAAACGATCAAGAAGCATCAAACCCCCATCACCGACCTAAAATATACTTAGACGATAGGTCATAACCAAAACATATTAAAAAATAAAGTGTTGTCTAACAATTGTTTCGAACACGATAGCCAATAAAGAACCTGTTTACTCGCGATTTTAAGACGTTCGGAATATATCAAAATGCGATACACTGCTAGACTAAACTTGGTAAACTTGTTACCCTTTTATTTAGCTGATACCATGTTTTTGTATAAGAAACAATATTTTTTACTCTGTCCACATCAGAAGCCACCCATAGTTCAAGTCGTTATTGGATGAAGACAACATTTGATTTCCAGTTACAATTATATATTGATCTCATCCACTTTACATTCAAGCCCAAGCGGTATCATTTATACCACGGTAGATATATCCATGTTAGGAGTTTCAATAAACATTATTTTATTTGTTTAACCAGACATAGAGCGGAATCCGTTTTTCTTTTATTAGTACATTTAAGTGACTCTGCAACATTTCTTCATGAATAACAATATTGGGTCGTTCTGTTGATATGTTATTGTGTCTAATGTCACTTTATCGCAAGGGTATACTACGTCTGAAACAATTCCCCTGTTATCTTAAATAACATTTATTATTTTTCGATTATATTTTTTTCAACTAAACGAATCGGAAGTCCTTTAAAATACAGATTATATAAAGATTATTTATCACAGCGTTCTCGTTTTATATATAGTTTGATATCATAATAAGTATACATAATATTCCTAATTGTTAAATGTCAAACTTCATCATGCCTCATGTAATGCTTGTTTGTCAGTGTCAAAGTCGAATACATTTACATTTTCTTCTGCAATTTGTTATACACCCCTCCCTTCTCCGCATATATTGAAGACTGAATACGCTTGATATTTATTTTTTCCTAGGGCACATCTTGAGAACTAATAGATTCATCAAATTAAAACTTAAATGGAAGGTCGATCTTATTTAGGTTTTGCAGCGCAGAAGAATCACACCTCTTCACCTCATATTGAGGAGTCATTGCACTTTAGTTGTTTCTTGAAATTTTGTTTAGAGCATTTGTTAAAAATTAAATGTGGTATTAACCTGAAATTTTAAACGTAGGTTAATCCCATGTTGTGGATATAGCATGTTTACGAGTCATACCTCTTGCTTCCATATTTTCAATGCCATTGTGCTTTGTTGATGTAAAACATTGCAATATTGTCCGTGGAAAATATTGCAAATTATAGTTTCTACTACATGGTATAACTTCAGGTAAATGTATCTCAGTGTACACGAATCATAACTCCATTTGCCATAACTCATTTCAGGAGCGATTCGATACGTTTTATTATAAATTTATAAGAAAAAGCATTAAGCTTTTTCTTAAGAACAAGTATAATAAGGCTTCTGCTAAGCTGTAGCAGAGAATACTAGGTGTATATATATACCTTAACGCTTTGCTAACTTAGAGTAAAATCAGGAAACATGAACAGTGCAAATGATTATAAATATATACATGTATCACATTTAAGAACTACCTTAGTTTTATGCATTTTGCTTTAGTTCATTTTACTAACTTAAGTCGCAGGAATACATGTAGTGACTTAAAACAACAGCTTTATAGAAAATTGGCTCCCAAGCTTACATTAAGAGTAATATTAAAACCATGTTAAGATATTGATCATTAACCTGTAAAGCTTAACATCAATATAGTTAATGTGGTATAAAATACAATGATTACATTATCTAACCATTTCATTTGCATTTTAATATGCAACGAAATTTAAAATTTATTAAAATGTATCCTTTATGCATGCATATATATTGCATCAGTATTCCAAATTACACGTTGATGTTACAAATTCTTGCATATTAATTATTAAATTAATTGTGTTTGACATGTATGTAATAACTGTTAATGACAATTAATATAGTTTTAACTGCTTACTTTGAATTAAACAATATCCAATCGTCTATTTTTATTTACATATTTGTAAATTACTGATCAATTTAAAAATGTTATAACATAGTGAACATTTGAGTACTTTAGTAATACAGTTAATTGTTAAGTTAATGAAGAAGTAAATGCTTTGTTACATTTAAGTATTAAGGATTGGTCAATGCCTTGTTGCACATAAAAACTTACACTTGCTTTTTACAATCGTATTTTTCAGTTCTACACGTAACTTAATTAGGAGCAAGGGATACGATTTCTGGTATATTCTATTTAACCACCAGCATTGTTTTCGCAAATCTCGTAAATTACGGAGTCTACTGAAGTGTTTTAATTCGTTCCCCGATATATTGATCGTTTAAAGAAATTTGCTCTCGACTGGTCCAGAGTTTCAAACTTCGTACTTGTTATTGCTAATGGACAAAGGCGATTAGAAAAAATACATGTTTACAATTACTCTTGAATTATTTAATGTTTCATTGGTGTGTTGTATAATAAATTTGAAGTGCTAAAACAAATAAGTTCGTTTGATACAAGAGTAATTTGCCTCTTGAAAAATAGCCAATTGAATAAGAAAATAAAGAGTGTATATTCTGAATAGATTGGGTTAAACACCTCATAGACACAATTTCTTGCTTGAAGTATACTTATTGAATTGTATTTTGATTCTATTATTGAATATAAGCAAATAAAATTTGATTATGAAATGCATTTGTCATTTGCACAACGAATTTAATACATACGCGATTATAACCTATTTATACAAAGGAAACAGTCATTTACATGAATCTTTAATTTGCTTAGATTACCTTTCATATTTCTAACCAATCTATGTTATAATACCATTAGTGCTTGAAGCAGTTAGATGATGTGGAAACATGTGTTATGTTAGAGATTCAGTAATGATGACGGCCGTACTTATCACACTGCTGTAAACTAAATTCATAATAAATATTCATTATATGATACAATTCATTTAGCAAAATAGTGAAACATGTATTATAGTTGCTTTAACAGAAAGCAAACATTAGAACACCTACTTGATGTAATTCATCAAAAACCATAATTAATTAATTTATGAAACACATAAAGTGTTCAACACAAAATACTCCTACACATTTTGTTATATTAGTTTTCCGATACGAATGCCTAAATAGAAATATATGTAAAGTGAGTTACTTTTTGTTCTGCAGTCTTCAAATTTGCATATATATGAATTTAGAAAATAATACACACATTTGCAAACAAATACAGTCATTATTGCACAATATATACTGCGATTAACATATTTGGTGTATAGCTTTTGTTTATTCAAAAATCTTAGTAGATTAATTTATTGTGTTGTTTTTCATATAGCCGACAACAGAGGGGTATACCTCGTATTTATCAGGGACTCAACAGATAACTCTTGCTGATTTGCCACTGAACTCGCCCATTGAGCAGAAAACATTTATAACATTTTATTATTCAAGCGCATTGACCCAATCTAAATGCATTGCCAGGCTCGGACTTTTATTAAGTATCTAATTATATTATTCGAATTTTAACTAAGTACTTGAGCGACAACCCTTTATCTATATAAGCAAGTATTTGAACTCGAACATACCGCACCGACTCTATGTAACAGAGTTACCAACCCGTCTCACTGATTCATTTAAATGAAGATGATACATTTATTATTGCTAAAAATATTAATGTAAAGTATAACTCACACATAATGAGGATCGAATATTTTCGACCATTGTAAACAATTTAAAGTAAAATTTCGGAGCAATGACCTCAAGGACTAGGGGTATTCAGAATTGCACGTGTCCGTCAGTCTATATTTTTTTACGTACGCGCATACGTCTCGATTCTTGTGTATCACATTATCTACGAGATCGACCATTTTTACAGTTAAATAATCTTCATTTGAATATGATCGTAAATAAAGGAATTTTTGCTAACACGACTTATAGACTTATGGCCCTTTGTCGGTTTGTGCACTATATAATTCATAGTATTACAATGTTTGTTATCGAATCCGCTTATACTACTGGTTGAATCTCGCTCAAACTTAATGTGTAGAAAGGAATAGTGACTGCGACAAGTTTTAGATGGATTATGACACTTTTGAGTTTTGTCAACTGTAGAATAAATTGATTGTCTGTGTCAAATTATGTGTTTTGGATGCATCAGTGTCTGTTACACATTCTAGTTTTAGTTTTACTAATTGGAAAAAATCTTGCCAAGCATTGAAATAGATTTGGTTTAAAACTCGACCTCATTTAATGGCAATAAAAAATAGATATACAAGAACTTCGTAAGGACTTGGGTCGATAAGAAAATTCATGTTCATTTGAAAAATTGATTCTTTGAAAACAAATGCTAATACATCAGTTGTATATAGTGCATACCGATAAGATATTCACAGTTATTGTTTAATCCCATACAAGCTTCCTCGTGAAGTTATTATAATGAATTCAGAACGAATTATAAAGATTTTATAGCAATTAACATTTCTATATTATATTTTTTAAATTTTAGTTGAAACAGGAAAGAAAATATTGAACTTTTTCAGAAAAAGTTTAAGAAACACCTTACATCAGAATAGCTTGCCTTAATTAACTGTTTGACAAGCATGACTTAGTCTATAGGGACATTTATGATACTTAAATCACTTATATTTGTACAAAACTTACCTGTTTTAATATTTGAAGAACTTCTAATTTACTGTTTTGTGAAGTTTTTATCCAGTAAATAACAGCAGCACAGCAAACTTCAGGAGGAAAAATCTCCATTTCAAAAATCGCCCCCAGTTCCGTGCACTTTAATGCGGCAACCACGCTTCTTGGAAGATAAATGTCAACCTTGAACAGCTTCTCCAAATATTTTAATACTTCGGTGATAGGACTGTAGATAGTGAAAGCAAATTATATACATATATTTATATAAACATTGTATAGCTATTTTGAATACAGCTGTAACACTGAAACAACCACAATATACAATGACAATCTTATTTTTGTATTTGCATGTTACTCACATCACTTAATTCATTAACCCTTCTTATTTGTTGTATTGCTTAGCTGGTTTACTAGTTAAAAGGAATATGAGAAAAGGAAGAATATTTACTAGATAAGTGGACGGGCCTGGAATCGAACCCACGATCTTCGTGTTTGTAATTCAACGTTTTAAAAAGTGCACAGTAATGGTTATGAAAATTTAACATTATCTTATATCTAAAATTAACAACTTGAACGTAACCTCGAGAAGAACGCGTCAAAGACGCTTATGTTTATGAAGTTTCATATTAAATGGTCATTTCAGTATTGACATTATGCATGCAATTGTCCAAAGTCATTTTAAAGTTGTCAAGTTGATGTTCGTATGTAAAAATATAACTATATATTTGATACATAAAGTTACGATGAAATGTTATATGCTATATATTAATTACATTTTCCAATCCGCATTGTTTCTTCTAAATGAGGCCACAAGATCTTTGATTTCGACGATACCCCACCAGAAAGGCTCCTTTTCATTGTGTCGAAGATCGACTTGCACTTTCTCGAAAGGTCGGCACACATTGGATATAAAGTGCAAAATCGGTAAACAAAACATCCAAGATGGATCTTTTTGTTCTTTGTTGTAATTCATAAATCTAAGAAGTGCTTTTCTGAAATCCCTGACAATGATAAGCATAATATATCAACATATTTATAACTCTGAACTTTCAAATTACTATCCACCTAAATGCGATAAATGGAGTGTCAATCAACAAAGACGGGCAACCAACATAACTTGAGCTTAAAGGTTTAAAAAAAAACATTGTCTTACTGATGTTGATACAGCTGAGTGATGTCATTTACGCTTGAGCATATGCTTTGTTCGGTGGACAATGTCATGATGAAACATCTGCATATTTTCTGCCAATTATCTAAAGGCAGCCTGAAGCCAATTTTGTCGCAAGCAATCACAATACTCATTGCCATTATACTTTTTTCTGCATCAGTTTTTAAGGCCCATAAATTGTCAATCGCTGGGTCTATCAAAGCGGAACCAATCTGTAAAACAAGACAAACAGGCGGTACATTACAGTAATCAATTCGAAAAGAACACACACATTTAACATTGGATTGAAATAAGAACTCAAGATGTATAGAAACACATTGTCATTGGTTAAAAAGTGCAACACGCGATGATTTACTATCGATTGGAAATAGGCCCTCACGTAATATTGAACACTTTTATTCTTTTTAAGCGAAATCGCGATCGTGGGAAGTTGTATGCGTATGATACGATATTAATAGTCACTATTTTATTATATTTACGAACAAAAATGATACGACAGAATACTTTAATAATGTTTACTTGATTTTACACTGCTGGTTCGCCCATTTGAATATAAAATAATATTGCGGCAGTCTAAATAGTATCAAATCGGGAACTAATAGAAAATATGCTTTTCAAGAGAGTTGAATATATTTCCCTTTACTCAAAGTTTTTGACAGTTCTAACGTTAGACGCTTCTGTAAAACAATACAGCTAAAACATGAAAAAATTGTATAAATATAAAAATAATAAATATAATAATAATAACGATAATTACGACAATAATAATAATAATTATTATTATTATTATTATTGTTTTTATTATTATTATTATTATTATTATTAGTAGTAGTAGTAGTAGTAGTAGTAGTAGTAGTAGTAGTAGTAGTAGTAGTAGTAGTAGTAGTAGTAGTAGTAGTAGTAATATTATTATGTTGGTATGCTAATAATATTAAAAACTAAATATACAAAAAGAATAAGATTTTGTATGAAAGCATACTGACATTGATTAAAAATTGGAAACTGACCATGAATATTTCATAAATTATTTTGTATCTTTTACCAATCAACGTACTTGCTTGATACCGAATTGAGCGAATTCAAAAACTTAGTTTAATACCACCTTTTCAATATATATTAAGATTTTATCTTTTAGTTATCAACAACTAAAAGAAGATACCAGCACATGTATATATTTGCATTTCTAACGAAAAATTACTGATACAAGTGGAACTCTGATTTTATTAAGATATTTTTCTCCCAATTTTGATATGCATTACACACTGAACATATTTGACTCATGAGTTCATTGATTTGTTTAGACGGGCTTTTATTGCTTTTGTAATTATTTTAACAAATCTCTTCAATCCAATTATTTCTTCATGTGTAGCATTTAGTATAGGCATTACATTGTCTGCTGGCCTAGTTTTAATTGATAGTATGAACCCGGCTGAAAAAATTAAGCATTCGAGAAATCGCCGGAGGAGTGTTAAAATCGTCGTTAGTCATCAAACGCGGCTGATTAGTTATTTGTTTGCAAATAAAACACAAAAATTGCATTTATTCCTACAAATAATCTAAGAACGAATCAATTTGCTTGAAAAATACAACATAACTCAAACCAGTTCAACGTTTGCTGAAGGGATGACACTACTACAGTTTTCTGTAACGAATAAGTAATGTGAAACATGCCTCTACACTAGTAACTCAACTTTCCATTAACATTAATACATTGCATCTTGTAGAATAAGATAAAAGAAAATATGTGCTGTGTAAAAGAAGGTTACCTCTTGTACGAAATCATCGTTTGAGAAAAATACTTTGTTCACGTATATTCGCTGAAGACATGTGACAAGCGCTTCAAGATTTTCCAGACACTCATCGAACGTATCGGTTGGCATTTTATCGGTCGTGATCTGTTTGAACCATACAGGGCAATATAATTTGGCATACGATTTTACTTTTTCTTTCAAGTTCTGATAACCGTAAAGATATGTTTTGATACCCTTCATAACTCCCTTGTCGGCTGCTAGTATTCCATCGAATTGATTCCAGGTATCTGTAATATGCAAAATACATTGCATTCTGTTAATCTATTTGAAAAATAAACTCTATGTTAATTTCTTTTTATGATCATATATAAGTCAAGCATCGGTGTGGAAACAAATTTAAAACTAGAGATTTGACAGTGTGTAAGAATATAATCATGTTATAGTTTCAAAACTATGTAGTGCTAATACAAATGATAAAATTGATTCTTTTTTTAATTATCAATGAATATGGATGTTTATGCCCACGTTTAAAGTACATATGGATTTGCCCATTTCCGTCTGTCATTCCGTTCGTCCGTGGATTGTTTGTGTGTAGAAAGTAACTCAAAAAATATTTATTTCTGCTAAAGCGATATTTTACTCCGGCTGGCTCGATGCAACCGATTTTTTTGCCTTTTTTGTAATGGATACGTCATTTTTACATGTGTCGCTCGTAACTCAAATAGTAGTAATGCCAGTGGAATGCAACGAAACAAACATATTAACAAGCATGTAAATAAGCGCAGCTCCTTTTCTTTGGTCTTTGATCATTCGACGTAATTAAAGTAATTACTCTTTCTTATCAAAATGAAAAAGTTTACCTTGAGACGCAATTACGTTTTTTAATATAAAATTATAAGTTTAAATGGGATCGCTCGTAGTTGAGGTAAAATGCTCCTACAATTATTTATTTTTACGAACATAGTAATAAGTATGCAAGTAAGCATTGAAAATAGGTAGAACATGCATACATTTTGGCAAGCAATATAACAGGAAACAAACTACCACGTATTCATCAATGAACAGCATTTCATAAGATATTCGGTCGGCGCCCGATTTCCGACCAACAACAACTGTATTTGCAGCTTTTCTCGATAAGTACTAATTAATTAACACAAGAATAAACAACTCGCGGTCAGAAATCATTGGGGGACTGGGTATTTAAAGGAGCCTTTTCACATATTTTGGCATTTTTTTTAACTTATTCATTAAATTCTTTATATTGATAAATGTAAACATTTGATCGTAAAAGCTCCAGTAAAAAATCAAGAAAAAAATTAAAAAAAGGAAAAGAACATTGCCCGGAGCAGGTTTCGAACCAGTGACCCCTGGAGTCCTGCCAGAGTCCTGAAGTAAAAACGCTTTAGCCTACTGAGCTATTCCGCCGAGTACACATTCTTGACTTATTTTATACCTTATATAAGCAATCTTCGTAGTTTCACAAAATTTAACGACAAAAACAGAACTCTCCAAATTATTCAATCGTTTCGCGTTGCAACGCTTTATAATTTTTAGGTTTTAAAATCGTCAAAAGATGCATATAATGGCTATATTAGAGCATGGTTAATGTTCAGTATTACTGTTTCCTCACAAATATCATAACTAAAACGAAAACTTGCGAATCTGAAACAACTTTTTTCAATTTTGTCAATTTACCAAAGCGTGAAAAGATCCCTTTAACAGAACGATTGGTCGTACACAATGAATTTGAATATGTAGTTGTGTCATGATTCGTATGTTCGATCCGTTTCGCAATAATTAATATGGCATTCATTTTATCGATAATTTTTAGCTCGAAAAATTAATGGACTTGCTACCGTTGAATAAAGTCGAAAACAGCCGTTAATTTAAATTAACAGTGCTTGTGAGATTTTTTGAGGTAAGGCGTACCAATACGTTTCTTCATAAATATTAAGAAAACGTTGACACTCGTGCATACATACATGTGTTTTCCCGGGAGAGCGAAGAAACAACTAGAGTTCTGTTAGAATGAGGCACAACATCATATTTGTCCTTTTCTTCTGACAATATATAATAATTGTATTCGACATTCTCAGCTAGTATATGTCGGTCGACATCGAGCGTGTAGCTGTATTTTACATAGGTTTTATGATGACTGAAACATAATTGTATAAAAAGACATTGAGCAAGCGATAGATGAAAATTGTATATTTAAAAATGAGTCGCATAGTTCAGTGTTTTAATTCAATGAATTTAATGAAATACATATTGATTGAACCGAAACAATGTTAGTAATATGAGACAAAATCAGTCGCAAGCGAGATCACTCTACAAAATAAATCTAGAAACCATAGTTAAATAAATATGTAACTATGAAATCATCATGTATGCTTGCAAGCATTTCTGACCTATATGTCTTCTATAAGCCGTTAGGTGATCGCATGTGTTTAAATAGAGGTAAATACCAAGTAACATACTTAAACATAATTGATATTTGTTGTATTTATCGAAGTAAACATGTACCTTTCTTTGCACGCAATATG
>NC_068364.1:29583397-29745258 GCF_020536995.1 Dreissena polymorpha
GTAAACAGTTAGGCAAGGTAACAAACCTTATCTATTTATAGATGTCCAGGAGGGAGTCAATCAGTTAGGCAAGGTAACAAACCTTATATATTTCGCTAGATGTCCAGGAGGGAGTCAAACAGTTAGGCAAGGTAATAAACCTTATCTATTTATAGATGTCCAGGAGGGAGTCAAACAGTTAGGCTAGGTAATAAACCTTATCTATTTATTGATGTCCAGAAGGGAGTCAAACAGTTAGGCAAGGTAACAAACCTTATCTATTTATAGATGTCCAGGAGGGAGTCAAACAGTTAGGCAAGGTAACAAACCATATATATTTCGCTAGATGTCCAGGAGGGAGTCAAACAGTTAGGCAAGGTAACTAACCTTATATATTTCGCTAGATGTCCAGGAGGGAGTCAAACAGTTAGGCAAGGTAACAAACTTCATCTTTTTCGTTTGAAGTCATATTCATTATATGGCTTAAGGCACAAATGATAATACTATCAAGAAGAAGTGTCTTATGCAAAACCATGTTGCTCACTTTGAGGTCAAGGTCACAGCAGACACTTCGAGTTTTCTTTATATTCCTCATATGTATGTAATGAAAGTACGAGTTGTCTGGCCCATAACTTTGATGTACATTATGTAATTTTAAAATAAATTGGAAAAACTGTCATCATAACAAGACGACTTTTAATATGCAAAAATCATGTCGGTGGATTGAAGGTCGAGGTCACATTAGACACTTGAAGTTTGTCCATAGTTCTTATGTGGTAACATTGATAGTACATATTTATGTGACTTTTGCCCATAGTTCTTATATGGTTACATTGATAGTACATGTTTTTGTGACTGTCAGGTTTATTTCTTTATAGTTATCTGGCTACATTTGTTAGCCTTTCAAGACATCATGTTGTATGCACCAACTATGATGTTTGCTGAAATGTCAATGTCACAATTGTGAAATAGGCTTTATGTGCAGAAACAGTTAAAAAGATCTGGTATGTGTATGTTATGTTCGCTGTTCCTATAATGTCTGTGACACAACACTTCATCTGTGCCATGTAACACATAGCACTGGCATCCATGTCCTTTGAACACATTTTTGTTCTTTTTAATTTACCTCATACGTTTTCTTGACCTAGAAAAAAAATCACATTTCATTATGTAGCAGTTGCATTTAGTTTTACCTCTTGCAATATTTCCTTTATCAGGAATATTCTAGCTCAAAACTTACTAAATTTTCTCATCATTAAAGAAAAAACATCAGAGTCGAATTCCCCAATAAATGACACAAAAAGAACACCATATAATTTATATTGGAATTTCAGCATTATTGTTAAATTGTTGATTCCCATGCCTTAGAACTAAAATAATTGTTAACTAAAAAAAAATAACATGAACGTTAATTCTTAAAACATACTCTTGCATGTTTTCAGGCATCAAAGTATAAAGCGGCCATGATTCCAATCATTGGGGCAGCTATAGGAACAGCTGTGGCAGGGCCACTTGGATTGCTGGTTGGCCTTAAAATAGGAGGCCTAGCAACTGTTGCTGGGGGAACTATGGGTAAGGCAAAATAGGAGGCATAGCAACTGTTGCTGGGGGAGCTATGGGTAAGGTTAAATAGTAGGCATAGCAACTGTTGCAGGGGGAGCTATGGGAAAGGCAAAATAGGAGGCATAGTAACTGTTGCAGGGAACGCTATGGGTAAGGCAAAATAGGAGGCATAGCAACTGTTGCTGGGGGAGCTATGGGTTAGGCAAATATGAGGCATTGCAACTGTTGCTGGAATAGCTATTGTGAGGCAAAATAGGAGAAAAAGAAAATGTTGCTGGGGGAGCTATTGGTAAGGCAAAATATGAGGCATAGCAACTGTTGCAGGGGGGAGCTATGGGTAAGGTTAAATAGTAGGCATAGCCACTGTTGCAGGGGGAGCTATTGGAAAGGCAAAATAGGAGGCATAGTGACTGTTGCAGGGAACGCTATGTGTAAGGCAAAATAGGAGGCATAGCAACTGTTGCTGGGGGAGCTATGGGTTAGGCAAATATGAGGCATTGCAACTGTTGCTGGGATAGCTATGGTGAGGCTAAATAGGAGAAATAGAAAATGTTGCTGGGGGAGCTATTGGTAAGGCAAAATATGAGGCATAGCAACTGTTGCTGGGGGAGCTATGGGTAAGGCGATATAGGAGACATAGCAACTGTTGCTGGGGGAGCTATAGGTAAGGCAAAATAGGAGGCATAGCAACTGTTGCTTGGGAAGCTATGGGTAAGGCAAAATATTAGGCATAGCAACTGTTGCTGGGGGAACTATGGGCATGGCAAAATAGGAGGCATAGTAACTGTTGCTGGGGGAGCTATGGGTAAGGCAAAATAGGAGGCATAGCAACTGTTGCTGGGGAGCTATCAAGGCAAAATAGGAGGCATAGCAACTGTTGCTGGGGGAGCTATGGGTAAGGCAAAAAAGGAGGTATAGCAAATGTTACAGTAGCTTTGGGTAAGGCAAAATAGGAGGCATAGTAACTGTTGCTGGGGGAGCTATGGTAAGGCAAAATAGGAGGCATAGCAACTGTTTCTGGAGGAGCTATGGGTAAGGCAAAACAGGAGGCATAGCAACTGTTGCTGGAGGAGCTATGGTAAGGCAAAATAGGAGGCATAGCAACTGTTGCTGGGGGAGCTATGGGTAAGGCAAAAAAGGAGGCATAGCAACTGTTGCTGGGGGAGCTAAGGGTAAGGCAAAATATGAGGCATATCAACTGTTCCCGGGGGTGGGGGCGTTGGAGAAATGCGAAATAGGTGGCATATTAACTGCTGTGGAGTTGTGGAGGGGGGGGGATCTCTGAAAGGCAAAGTATTAAGGTTGGGGAGATATTTTTGTAATGACATTCAGTTTACTTCTCCAACCATATTGATTTTTGATTTTATGGAAATAGAGGAACAAACAATGTGTTAAAGATTCAGAGTTAAACTGTTGTATATTCTTAAAATTTGTATGTCAGATACAATTGTTCAACAAGATTAAATATCATTTCGAGGGGTAAACAGTAATCTCATGTATATGCTCAAAATTTATTCATCAGATAAAATAGATTTACACTGCATGATCAATTCTGAATTTCATATAAAATACATGGCATGCTGAATGCATCCGCTTGTGAGAAATCTTGAATTTAAGGTTACAGAATATTTGATGATCTTGTAAGTACTGTAAAAATGTTATATATGGAACATTAATTTTGGTTGATTTTATGGATTAACTGATCCACGAATTTTACTCAAACACATTGGAAAATTACCAACGCAATTTTTTTAGTTTTTCTGATTCAGAAATCCACGAATGTACGTGTCCAGGAAAAGGTTCTTAAAAGAAATAACTGTCGTGACGACAATTATAAATGATGTTAAAGTTTTTGCTTTAATTTGGACCAGAGAAGTACTTGTAACAAAACACACGATATATTGAATAAAATGTTTGTCTAAGAGAGCTTAATTCTGTTGGTACGTTGAGAAATGGACATGTTCATAACTAACCTAATATGGAAGAATTGTTCTTCATTGTAGAGTTCACTGGAGAGATATTTATTTAAAATTTGACCATTTCAAAGAAAACATGCATCATTGTTTTTGGAGTACTCACAAAATGAGCCACTGTCTGGGTAAACTGGGCAGTCCTCACAAGCTATGTAGGGATGACATTTTCCGCTTTTATGGAATTTTTCGTCTAAAGGAAATCTCTTTTAAAAGGAGAAAGTGTTTTCCCTGATTAGCCCTTGCGGACCGCACTAGCTTATCTGGAAGGACACTTTACTCTTATACATAAAGCCCAGTTTTCCCAAAGTGAGGTTCACTTGTTTTTCGTTCAGTTAAGCACATTTTAATTTGTTTTTAGGCTATATAGGTGGACGCTTCGTGAAAAAACGTAGGCAGGAAGTAACCGACATAGAACTTTCACAGTTAAGTCGCGCATCGTCAATGCCAGATGTGAAAACGATTGAAAAGCAAGAGACAAAATGGTCGCTATGGGGACGCCAACGTACTACCACGGAATCTGACACCTAGCGGCACAAAGAATATTATGGCATACTTTATTTAATAGAAACATTTGATGTCTTAAATTTAAATGAAAAATTGCATACAGTAAAATCATTATGATTCGTGGACCATTAATTATCGTTGATTTGGTGCTTTTACCGACCCAGGAATTTAACAAGACAAGACAAGAAAAATAATAATTCAGACTTGCACAGTGCACATCGTCTTAGCACTAGGTATGTCACAGAGATAAACATTGTTATAATATAAACATAAGCACCATCGTATACGGTTACGAAAAATTTTAGGTAAAATACTTGTTAAATATGGAGGATAACAATTTTAAGTGAAGTCACAACGTTAGAAATATTATTTCTTAAAATCAGAGCTTCTTTTACAAAACTGGCTAATTTAATAAGTTGAAATTTAATCATTGTATTCAGCAATTGGTGGAATTTATCAACAAAAGGCTTAATATTATAACATTGCTTTAGGCAGCAGGTTCTTCTTATATCAACGTATAAAGTACATTTACAAACAAAATGAAACTAATCTTCAAACTCTAATTCATTACAACAAAGGCAATAACGTTCGTTTGGTGGTATATTTTGACACAAACACATGGGAAAGTGACCAAAGCAAATTTCTTATGTTTTCTCCAAAATTAGAAATTTACAATTTACCTGTCCACGAAAGTCATATTTGGAAAAACCAGGAAATTTCATGCTCAAGAATATTAATGATTTTACTGTAAGTGAAAACTGACATTAATCAAACCTCATAAAGGATTTGATAACTTATTATGCATATGTTTGGTAATTTTTAGCTCGGCTGTTTTCGGAGAAAACCCAAGGTATTGTCATTGCCAGCTCGTCGTCCGCCGTTCGGTGTTTGCCGACTGCCATGCTAAAAACCTTACCATTTGCTCCATAAACAAAGTGCTTCCACCTACAACTTTTAAACTTCATATGTAGATGCACCTTGATGAGTTCTACACGCCACACCCATTTTTGGGTAACATACAAAAGGTCAAGGTCACTGTGACCTCTAAAACGAAATATGACAAGCTTTCATTTATTCAAAACCGCACCTGCAGCGGAGCGTTGGCACCCGCTGTGCGGTGCTCTTGTATGAATGTTTAATGTTGATTAGTATTTAACTCAACATAATGTAAGTACTGTTTACGTTCAAGCGTTTCTATTTCTTAAATTTATAGATCTGACCAAAAAGTTTGAAATCGTCAGTTTGTTGATATGTGGACAATACCCTTAGATTGTTGATTGGATATAATATATGATTTTTGTATTTGAAGATTGTTTTTGTTATGTAATGTTAAAGTAGAATTAAATAAGAAGTAACAGGTGCATTCTTCATTCCTTGTTTTGAGAAAGTTTGTTTATATTTATTTATATATTTTTAAAACTATTAGATTGTCATGTTTCTTTAGTATAATTCAAAACAAAGCACAATAAGCTTTTGCCATTTTTTTCTTCGTCGAGCATTGTTTGTTCAATTGGGATAAACAAATAATGTCACTATAACAAATTAATTAAAAAAGCTCGTGATCACTCTAAAGGCCACATTTATAGCTCAATCCTTATGTCAGAACTTTTGTTGTAATAATATCCCGTCATTTGTTAAAACTGGGTCATGGGGGATAAAAACCAAGGTTACAAGGTCCAATGCAAATAGTGTGTGAACACTCTTAAAGCCAAATGTATAACCCAATTTACATAAAAAATAGTTCAGAGAATCTTTCCAAATAACATTTTACCTGATTTCACATGGGGTCACGAATAAGGTCACAGGGTAAACTTAATTAAAAGGCGTTTGAACAATCTAAAGGTCACGTTTGTAGCATATTCTGTATTAAACTAGTTAGAATGTTTGGCCAATAATATTTAGACCGATTTAAGCAAACTGTATCAGTAGAAGTCAAAACTAGTTCAAAAGGTCAAATAAAATAAAAAGCAAAATAAAAACCTAGTTAACACTTAAGGTAACATGTATTGCCCAATCTCAACAAAACTTCTTCAGACAGTTTGTCCACGTGATATCTCTGCTGAGTACAAAATGGGTCAGTGGGTAACAAACGAGGTCACTTGGTGAAATTTAAGAACAGTCTTGAGAACACTCAAGAGGTCGCAAATATAGCTCAATCTTCACGAAACTTGGTCAAAACATTTTTCCTAATCATAATTCGTTCGAGTTCAAAACTGGGTCACCTAGGTTACTAGGTTAAATTACAGTTAACGCTTAAGAACGCTCTAGATGCCACAAGTAGTGCCCACTCTTCATTAAACTTGGTCAGACCATGTATTCCAAATTCCTAAGCCAAGTTCGAAACTTGGTACCATGGGATCAAAAATTAAGTCAAATTAAAGAAACTTGCTTAGAATATTTGTTCTTATCATAGGTAGGTCAAGTTCTAAAATTGTTATTAAAGCATCACAAACGGTGTTTTGGGTCTCATGTGAGAAACTTGAAATATATGAAATCTTAAAGCCATATTAATCAACAAAACAGCGCTTTTAATGACATTCAGTGCTGTACTTGTGATGTACTGTATACTTATGTCATGAGACATGCTTTCTTTAAGCATGCCTACTTGTGTAGTTGCGAACATAGTGGTTGTAATATAAGGTCAGTTGTGAACAGTTTGGGTCAGTATGTACCCTAGCCATGGTAAAGCAGTAAACTTGTTTTTGGAAATGCAGCAAACTCGTTTAAGGAAAGGCATTAAAATAAGAATATGTAGTTGTTTTACTCTCTATGTCTTTATTAATTATGTTCAATTTATGTGCATTATATCGTGATGAAACAAATAAAATTTGTTTAACCTATATGTACAATATTATCAATTTTATCCTCGCTATTGAAGAAGCTGTTGTATGAAGCAGTCATTCCAAGAACCGAGATTTTTGTAATAATGCTAAAACATATACAACTGGTTATTTAATAAATGCTATAATGACCTTTCCAATCAATCAGAAAAGAGCAAGCAGTGAAGCAACTTCTGATGGTTTATAATACAGGCCGTAGAGGTTCAGAGCGAACAGTTATTACTGTTGAAGACCTAGAGAGAGTTCTATCTGCGGGCAACACATCTTGTGTGGCTTGCCAGAGACAAGTTATAAAGAAAACATCTCTCCTGCATCGTCATTATTATTATCATTCAGTATTAGTATTATTGTAATTATTATTAAGATTTTTATTTAAGTATTTTAATTGCTAAATATTGTAATATCATTGTTCATTGTTTACCTTGAGCTAAAACAGCCTTTCAATTGTTACGTAATATGTTTTATCAAAATATAAGTTAACCTTATGAAATTCAACTTAGTTGATTCAGTGCATACTTAATATATTTTATGATAAACATAAAGGTAATAGTGCTTATCGACACTTGAATTACTACTTAATTAATACATTTCCATAAAGAAAATGAACCCTCCGTATCAGTACACCAAATGTTCTTTCGATAGCATGTACATTGTCTTCGGATGGGCGTCGTTATACCTCTGCTATTGTGGGTGTCCTGGTGTAAATATTATATATATTTTCATACTATACATCAAAATCAATTTAGACAGCGGATAATTCTTATATTTTAAGAAAAGATTCAGCACACTGTAATTATAGGTAAAGGGAAAAGGTGTTCAAGAACGAACTACTCACCAGGATGCAGGTAAGGCGTCATGAGGAACTTCGTGCATGGCAAGGCACTGTCCCCCAACATAATCCGATCTTCCAAACATTTGAGCAGAACACGTTAAATACAATTACAGTATATGATCGACTTTGAAGCGTACATAATATGGTTCAACACCCCATTCGTTAAAATGACCTTTTTAAATATTAATTGAAACATGAGAAATAGGAAAATGTATAACAATAAATTTAATCGCACAGAACATTAATTTACGTTAGAAAAATGCAATTACCATGATGATGAGCCTCCAAATAATCAAAAAGTACCTATGTTCTAAATGCATGGGCATAATTGGGGCTTGCATGCTATGCGACATTTATGTTGGCGAATACACCTGAAATATGATGACATAACATAACATCTAATATCACTCTTGAAGTACCTCTATACAAAAACATTAAACTAATACACCAAGTTATTAAAATGAAGCAAGAAATACCTTAATGATCACACGTGGTCTGTATATTAACATGGTGGTAATGCTTCCGATTGACATACTTCTCCTCGTGTTCGTGTGGATCAATTATTAGAACATGGGTCTCATCGATTGCCACAATTATTGACGGAAACACAGCGATTTGAAAGAAATACTTATTTAAGTTTGCCTTTCGTCTTTTTTTTTAACTTGAAGGTCACTCAGTTCGTCAGCTTCTTTGGTCAAGACCCACAACACCATGGAAATGCAATGTGAACCTCAAAAGTATCAGCTATTCATTGCAATTTTTTTTTTACAAAAATCCCCATGAAGCAAAAAACCTCAAGAGTTATCAATATGTATTGCCACTGAGTCAAGGGTTGATTCCGTCCAGATGGTCTCGCAAATCTATGTCCGATGAAAATCTAAATAGTAGGCGTATTTCTTCGTCTAGCGTTCGGTATTCCGAAGACAGTCATTTAGTAAATGCGCTCTGTATTCGGATCAAGTCAAATACCTTGGTTAAATCTTATCCAAAACTTGAACAAAACATGCGCCTGTTTCGATAGCTATTTTTTTTAACACAACCTTTAAGCAAAACAAGAGGGCTATGGTGGCCCTAGGTCGCTCACCTGAGTATTAAGCAAAGGTTGTTAACGTTGGTTTGTTGTATCGGCATATATATACGTATATGTGTTATATGTAGTTTTGTGTGTGCGCATGAGTGTGTGTGTGTGTGTGTTTATATTTTTTTTTAAATAGACATATGTTACCCGTTCCGATAAAAAGCTATATTTTGGATAAAAGTTATATGAGGACAGTGATTAAATTATGAGCATCAGCAAAAAAAATGGTATTTTAACACATGTTATACATGTCAATCAATAGCTTTTACATTACAATATAGACATTTTTTAATTAATTAATTGACAATACATGTCTTCTAAAGTACCTTATCACAACTAAAAGAGAATCTCAACAACAATAAACATACACATTTAAGTGGTATTGATGAGTTTAACTGAGTTTAATATAAACCTTTCAATGTCTTCAATTTCTCTTGCATGCTATTACAGTACAAATGTTTGGAGTGACAAACACAATAAGGGAAATATGGTTTCATTGATTAACAAAATGCGGTGCATTCAAATAAAAGAGTATAGATTAAGTTGACATAATCATAGTTTATATTCACAATTATTCAAGACATTAAGTATTAGTTTACTCATTGATGTCTGCATAAAGTGTTAGTGTACAAGCAAATGCATTTTAAAACGATAATAATGTCATTTCATGTACTGATAAAGTTTTTTACTGATAAAGAAACAGGTATAAAATACAATGTTCGTTCTAGGTGTTATTGTCGTTTAATAAAATTATAGTTGACAAATCTTAGCAACCAATTTCGTTTAGAAGAAAACCCCTTAGGAATCAAACTATTTTCAGAATAAATTAAAGTAAATGTACTTAAACAAATAAATTGAAAACAAACAACAAATATATGTATAGATCAATTCCAGGCACACAACATATAACTTACTGGAATGGTATTTGTCTGGAAAAACTAACACTGTGTCAATTGTTTTTATTAGTTGAATGTCTGAACTAAATTTCCTGCGCTGTGTACATAATAAGCATTGTATAACCACTAATGGAATGTATTTCATTTACAGAAATGTCACTATTGCAGATGGAATGATGTCATATGTCAAATACGTAGTTCAAAATGTTTGAATGTAAATTAGGAACAATAAGGAAAAACAACATGTTATAATATGTACAAGTGCATAAAATGCAATATAATACTCATTGTTTTATATGAGAACACAACATGCACGTATAAACGCTCTGGCAACTATAAGGGGGTACACACAAAATGTATTAATATTGCTACGTGTCAAACTGTTGAAGCTGCTTAATATGTCTTGATACTTGATTAAATAGCTTCATCATGTACACTCGAGTTTACTTTATTGCAAAATCCTGTATTGCTGCAATTTTCATATTAGTCATGCTCATTTAACATTTATTCAATTAGGTCTACTGGCAGAAAATATCAACATTTCATTGGAAATTAATTCAAATCGAAACCTATGTTTGACAGCGATGCTGAAATGCAATTTAATATAAAAGAAATGTGTTTTTAGTGCAGGAAACACAACTATTCATAATACTTTAAAATTAAGAATTAAACACATTTTAGTAGTCATTAATAATTTTTATTTATTTAAAAAGAAATGACTGCCTTTAAATTGGTTGGATGCGATTTTTGTATATTATGCTAATAACAGACCATCGTCGGTTACCCACGACAAATTCATTCGTTACTCTCCGAAGTCTCTATAGAACGAGTTGTATTATTGGTAAAACAATCCTCATGCAATCGTGAGTGATCCAATGAAATTACTGGATTTGACACACCCTTAAACGGTGAAAAGAGTTCGTAGTGTCCCACGGTCGATAAATGGAGCGGAATGGGTCGAACGTGGTTATCTGACGATGATAACAGACATTATATAATGAACTCAAATTTGACAAGCAGTTCTTGTCAACTTGTCAAAGAGAAATTTAAAAAATTTAATTGATGCAACAATATAAATAAATATATTCGTTGACAGTTATTTAATGATCCCGGAACTCTTTATGTTATATACATTTGTTTAGAAAATATATTCATCTGCAATAATACTATAACCATAACACAATGTTTTAATGCACAAAAATACAATGCCATGACAATTTAAATAATCTGAATGGTTAAGTAAGATACATGTAGAATTACGCTATTGCACATTGAACATCAGGAAACTAACTGTTCTTATGACAACCCAAAATGATGATGGAAGAAGTGTGTCTGTTGTAGCAGACTGACCGTGGGCTCTCCACTCCATCCTCATGTGTAGCAAGTGTAGCCAGTTTCCTCTTGCCCTCACTATCTACTTGAAGGATAGTGTTGGAACCCCATCCACTGACCAGCACCTGGCCTGCAGGTGTCACGTGTATACCAAGTGGGCATTGTAGTGCAGGGTCAGTGAAGGTAGCCAGAACTGAACCATCCCTGGCCAGGGTGAGGAGCTTGTCATCGGAGTAGTTAGAGATGTACAACTTGTCCCCTGTGGGACTCATAGCACACATATGTACTGCAAAACAGAGTAGCATAAGATATTGAAATATATGTGTAGTGGTTTATAGCAAATCGTATTGAAACTGTGTTAATAATAGTGAAGGACAGATACTATATAATAATTATTATTATTTAAGTTGTTTTCCAGTGTTTTGTTTTCTCTTTATGTTGATTTGTTTGTATTTGACTTGTGTTTGATGAAATGAAGTATTCCACCAAAGCATACCTGTACCAGGGGATGCGTTTGGTGACTTCTCACTCAACAATTATTGACGAGTAAACAAAATTGGGGGTTTTGGTTATAGGGTCTTTATGAAACCTTTATTGTTATATGTTTATGAAATTCGTGTAGAAAATGCTAAATGATTTGTTAAAAATTGTTAAAAAATAACAGTTACAAATTATACCATTTTGATTTCTGTTTAGTATTGAAGCAGGTTTGAGAAGACCCAGTTTTGTTAATCAGTGTTTGTTGTACAAAACACTATAAGCACGTTTAGAGCAATGCTAGGCCTCTGGTACTATCCATATCAGCAAACAAATAATTTTTTTCAAAAAAGTCAAATATCTCCTTTTAATTTGCTTGATTTATGAATGGTAGAATTTCGTTGCTCAATAACAATCGTTGATGGGAAAATTCGCACCCCCTTTTCAAAACCCTTGCTAATTTTATGCAATATGCATATGCGTCATTTGGTGTAACTACATGCAGTAACAATAGATTTACCAAACATGTACACAAGATTAAAATTGTATTGACACACATTATTTTACATGACAATCATACAAAATAATAACTATATATACGGTTGTTATTGAAATTGAAATATTGTATTAAGTTTCATCATCAGTTAAAAAAGTCAGTTGATAAAATAATAAGTTCACACCTTTTTTGGAAAACTTAAATTACAAATAAAAAAAAAAAGAGATTACCAATAGTAAAAAGAAGGAATGCATTATCTACTGTGAAACCAGTATGATTCAACAGACATAAACTTTTGTAGTTTCCGCTCAGTAACAAAACAAAATGTCTAACCCAATTTTTATTTCCAAAGTCTTTTATATCAGACATAAAAGCCCGCACTTTTAAATAACCAACAAATTCACCCGATTTAACTTATCTATGAACTTTAATATCAATGAAATTAAGTTAATTCACATACATTTATAGACATGGCATACGCATACAGGGAGTGTCTAAATCAACAAAGTATTCTTAACTTCAGCTGAAATAATAAATCGATGGTAAATTATACATTTATTTGATCAACGAATTAATCATATCCAAATTAATCCACTCTGATTTTTACCTGTCTCAGCACCTGATGTATCTTCATACATCTTGCTGACTTGTTTCCCTCTCATTGTGTACTTGTACAGTGCAGTCTTAGCAGTAATAAACAGGTCTCCTTGGTGGCTTGCTATTCCATTAACGGTATGTTGTAACTGAAGCTTCCTTCCGGTCACCAGCTTCCTTTTTTTTGACAGTGATAAACTGGACCTCATGTATGTTGGGCAAAAGATCCACAGTCACAGCCACCTCACTGGGTGTGACCTGACACATATTCCATGGATAGGCAGTCACACTACAGTCACTCACCACCTGATACTGCTGGTCAAGTAGCTTGACATTGCAATAATTATTACCCCAGTCTGCAACCAGGACATGCCCATCCAGGAGAACACAGATGGCTTTGATAAAGCACCCTAACCATTCATTTGATTTTGTCACATTAGCACAGACTTCCCCTGCCCAGTGAACACCATCAATGTCTGGGTACTGTGTTCGATCCTCCTAAGACCTGATAGATTGGAAAAGTACTGTACAATTTCACTGTCAGTCTGAAATGTTATTGAAACTCTAACCTGACGAGAGTTCTTCTTCAAAAAGGTTCCAGCCTGCTGCATTTTGTCCTCGAATTTCCTGTAAGCTATAAAGGATAGATCCAGCTTGTTTTTATCACTAATGTCCTGTATGGCCTCTCGAAGTTGTTTCAATTCATCCCTAAGCCTGATGTATTTGTCAACCTCGCTTTTGGAAGAGGCTTGCAGTTTTGTAAGAGTATCTTTCATTTCCTTCAGTGTCTTCTGTTCAATCATGTCTATAGATGCATTTATTTTTCGTCGAGTTTCCTGTATGATTTGTAACTGCTCATCATATGAACTTTGAACATACTGAATGCTAGCCTCCTGGTTGTCTTGAAGTTTCTTCATTTTTTCTAGAATTGTTTGGATAGAAACTAGCAGTTTTTTAAGGTCTGTGGGCTGACTTTTAATTATGTCCGAGATAAGAGTTACCTTTGGGCAGTGTCTGAGAGAAAAGGGGAAAAACACTTAAAATGTATAAAATACTAAAATACTTATTTTTGAAAGTTTTTGTCATGGGATTCTGATAATACTTTGGTACAATCAGAATGAGGCATTTCATGTATTAGAGTCCAGCCATACGTCAACATTATATAAACACAAATATTCATTTATTCAAATCTAATTCTAAAAATTCATTTCATCATACATTTTACTGGATGTAAAATTAATTACCCCCTTACAAAAAAGCTAAAACCTATTTATTAAAATTGCGCATTAACATATTAATTGTTTCTTGAAACAACAAATCTTTCGTTGATATCATAAAATATATAAAAAAATCTAATAATCCTACTTCCTTGCAAAGAAGTTTGAAAACCTTACGTTTGTTTCTTAAAGGTGGTGTTTTTTTCAATAATTAAAGTGAAGTACAAATATACCTGTGATTAAGGAATGCACAATTTGTGCAGCACAGCTCATTATGTTCATCACAAAACATGTTCAGGCTTTCTTCTTTATGGACATCACATTTCAAAAGAAAATCCTCCACCTTCTTGGCCACTGGCCATTTCTTCATATCTTCCCTTCCAAAGGGGGGCATGTTTTGTAAACAACTGGCTGTGCATGACAATACATATCCGGCAGTAAAACTTCACGCACGATTCACAGTAGAAATCAGCTGTTTTATCCAGTTTCGTGTCTTCACAGCTCGAGCACAAAAAGTCTTGGACCATGTCAGATCCCTTTTGAATGGTGGATTGTGAAAAGGTTGCCATTTTACTGAATGAGTATTACAAACAAAGCATGTTTAGATACCTTTACCTTTTAATTTACACTTCTGCTTAATTTAAGAGCTGATCCAATCACGCCCATCTAACGTTGGTCCATAGTCCGATAACATGTAGCACCTAGTACAACCACCATCAAACAAAGATAAAACTGAGGATTGTTTAAAGGTCAAAAGTCCAGTAGCCAGAGTAACTATATTATATGTAACGTGAACTGTAGGGTACGATAAAAACCAGGGTATAACACCTCCAGTTTGTAGTTCATTTGGGTATAGAAGGAAGTATCGAAATTCAATCAATAAAGCAACATTAATAGTTGGTTTAACCCTTTCCCACTCAGAAGCAACGTGAAATGGCTATGTGCAAACAGCATAAAACCAAACAGCCTGCGAGTAACTTGCAGTCTGTTCAGGTTTTATGCTGTTTGCTCCTCATCAGTATCTAATGGTTGGAAATGAATATGAATCAAGTAAAAAGGTCTTTGATTAAATTTCACTATCTAATGGACTACAAATGCTTCAAAAAACGTATCAAAGTGGTAAAGGTTTAAGTGAACTTGATAACAAGAGTATCAGCAAGAAAAATTGTTAACAGAAAACCACCGGAATGCAAAGTTTTGCCTCCATGCCAGCTTCGATGAATGTACTATTCAGACAAATTTATTAAATAAATGAAAACTTGAAAATTACTTGAGCTGTCTTTGGCATGACTAACATATACCACCCCTCGTGCCGCTTTGTCAGATGGCATTGCTAGTTTGGTTTTTTTATTCATATAATACAACAGATAAAGGCTTAAAGTTTTCATTATTGGCAATGTACACAATATAAAGAGGGCCGCTGACCTGAGCTTGTGTAGCTGATATGCAGACTTTGTGATGTTTGTGTTAAAACGATGTTTTTTTATCTAGGTATTTAATCTGTGTGACACAGATTTGATACTGTCTGAGTGAATAATAGAACAAATAAAAAATGTCACTATTTGCATATGAACAAGATGCGTTTGTGAAACACAATGTCCCCCTATATGACGTTTGACCTTGAAGGATGACCTTGACCCTTCACCACTCAAAATGTGCAGCTCCATGAGATACACATGCATTTCAAATATAAAATTGCTAGCTTCAATATTGCAGAAGTGACATTACATGAGCAATTTTGACCCATATATTTGACCTTGAAGGATGACCTTGACCTTTCACCACTCAAAATGTGCAGCTCCATGAGATACACATGCATGCCGAATATCAAGTTGCTATCTTCAATATTGCAAAAGTATTCATAAAATAAGCGATTTTGGCCACATATATTTGACCTCTGACCTTGAAGGATGACCTTGACCTTGACCTTTCACCACTCAAATTGTGCAGCTCCATGAGATACACATGCATGCCAAATATCAAGTTGCTATCTTCAATATTGCAAAAGTATTCATAAAATGAGGGATTTTGGCCACATATATTTGACCTCTGACCTTGAAGGATGACCTTGACCTTGACCTTTTACCACTCAAAATGTGCAGCTCCATGAGATACACATGCATGCCAAATATCAAGTTGCTATATTCAATATAGCAAAAGTTATTGCAAAATATTAAAGTTGGCGCAAACCAACCGACAGACCAACTAACCAACAGACCAACCAACAAACCAACCAACAGACAGGGCAAAAACATTATGTCCCCCACTACTATAGTGGGGGACATAAAAAAAATTGTAAACAATAAGGTTGCACTAAGTTTGCACCATCATACCATGTTGAACCATGTTGAACACCAAATATTAAACCCTTTACCCTTCGGTTTTCAGAGCATAAGATTGTTTTAATAATTTACAACATATTTAATTAATATACTATATAAATCATGTCAACCCTGGGGTGACCTAGATATTTTAACCCCTGGGACATGATTTGAATAAACTTAGAGGAAAACCACACAATGTTACACACCAAATATTGAAACTCTTTCGATTTCAGAGAAGAGTTGTTGTCTAAATAAGACAATGGCGGCAAAGCCAGTCAAGACCGAATTTACATTATTTGAAGAAATTTAGGACCAGGGAACCATTTAAAAAGGTCGAAATGCCAATGACAAGATTGTAGGCCTTGCGTTTTCAGAGAAAATATTTTCAAAGTTTTCACTACATTGATGAAAAACAAGTAACACGTAGGTCGAGCCAATTTTTACCCCAGGCGCATGATTTGAACAAACTTGGTAGAGGTCCATCATATGATATTAAACACCAAATATTACACTTCTGACCCATGTGGTTTCAGAGATTTTCAAAATTATTTACTAGTTGAGTCTTTAAACTTGTGAGACCTGGGCATGGCCAGTTTTGACCCAAGGGACATAATTTGAACAAACTTTGTTAAGAACCGCCATGCAATGTTCCATGTCAAGTAACACACCTATCGTTCTTGCGGTTTCAGATAGTTTTTAAAGGGGCCTTTTCACGTTTTGGTAAATTGACAAAATTTTAAAAAGTTGTTTCAGATTCGCAAATTTTCGTTTTAGTTATTTATATTTGTGAGGAAAGAGTAAAACTTTATATTTACCATGCATTAAAATAGCAATTATATGCATCTTTTGACGATAACCTGAAAATTATAAAGCGTTGAAACGCGAAACGATTCAAAACTTTGGAGAGTTCTGTTGTTGTCGTTTTATTTTGTGAAACTACGAGGATTGTTTATATTAAGTATACAATACAGCCATCGTTTTATGAGCATGGATGGCCGAGTGGTCTAAAGGGGGTAGGCTTTTACTCCAGGACTCCAAGGGTCAGGGGTTCGAGCCCTGTTGAGGGTTGCCTTTTTTCTATTTTTAATTGTATTCTTGATTTTGTACTGGAGCTTTTTAGATCCAATGTTTTCATTCATCAATATAAAGCATTTAAAGACAAACTTAAAAACATGCCAAAATCTGTGAAAATGCGCCTTTAAGCGGTTACTACCGGTATATACCAGAATTATTGGCCTTGCGGTCTCAGAGATGATATTTAAAGTTGCATTAAATACATACTATGAACACAAGTAACACCAAGTGCAGGGCCAATTTTGAACTCAGTGGCATTATTTTTAGACGACTTTGTAGAGGACTTTAATACAATGTTTGCACCACGTACTAGACCCCTGACCCTTGCAGTTTCATGGAAGAAGATTGTTAAAGATATTTACTATAAAAGTTGTTATGCTTCCGACAAAATTTAATTAATAAAAAACGGCAATAACCCTACCAAGAGGACAAAGGCCCTAGGTTACTCACCTGAGACTAGATGGCACTGAACTGTTTTGAGAAGCTTTTGTGATGTTTGTGTAATAGATATGGCTTGTGTTATTATTTTTCACCCAGACCCATTTTATTACTTATCTTAGATTTCATTAGAACAAATGTTTTGATAGTTTCATGCTGATTGGGCAAAAAGTGTTTACATGAGTACATATAAGAAAAAGTTCCCCATCCAGTGGTGACCATGTGTTTTAACCCTTTACCACTTAGATACATATTCTACGCATTTGTAGTCACATAGAACGTTAAATCTAATTAATGACCTTTCTTATTAGTTTCAAGTTATAAAGACTTCATTTTAAAGCCTTAGATACTGATTAGCAGCAAGCAGCATGAAACTTTTACAAACTGCTAGTTACTCGCAGGCTGTTCTGGTTTTATGCTGTTTGCACATAGCCATTTTCACTTTGCCTCTGAGTGGGAAAGGGTTAATGGACCAAAATCAATTTTGAACTCAGCTAAGGTAGCATTCAATTAAAATGTTCTGGTGTAGTGAATATGTTGTCTGCCAAGCGACCGGTAGGTCACATGTTTGATCCCCACCGTAGGAGCTTTTGTTAGATCTCAACCTAGTACTGGATCTACCTAGGAAACGGACTTGAGAACGTTTCAATAGGTCTTAGGCTTTCAATGCAAAATCCTGCTCAACCAAATTGGGCTCAATGCATGTGCGTTTAGTGTCATCCAAGACTAGCCTATGCGATCCACACAGGCTTATCATCTAGGGTACTTTCTGCTTGTGAGACTGCCCAGCGACAGGAATGTCACGGTTTGATTCCAACTGTGGGAGTGCTCTTCAGCTCTCTCCCAAAGATATCAAGTACTGATTCTACCCAGGAATCGTGAAAGCATTAAAATAAACCTAATACTTTTGATGCAATTAAGCTTAAATAAATATGTTCAAACTAATTTTGGTTCACAGCCCTGCATGCTGCGGCGCTCTCAGGTCATGACTACTCAGTAAAGATCCTTCTCAACCACGGTGCGCAGATCGACGCGACGGACTTCATGAAGCACACCCCCCTGTTCCGAGCCTGCGAGATGGGCCACACGGATGTTGTGCAGACGCTCATTGATGACGGCGCCCGTGTTGGGACGCTGGACGAGGACGGGCGGTCACCCCTGAATTGGTACATTGGCTTATTTTAAGTGATTTTTGAGTTTTGAATAAATATTGATACAGTTACTTAATTAAAGTAAATTTTAGTTAAGAATAACTGTTGGAGCCTTGCTCTTAGAAAACTGGCATAAAGTATCATCCCAGATTCGCCTATGTAGTCTGCGCAGGTTAATCAAGGGCAACACTATCCGTCTGTATGGCATTTTTTTATTTAAAGGATGTCTCTTCTTAGGTGGAAAGTGACAACCCTTATTAGCCTGCAGAGGCTTATCAGGGATAAAACTTTCCCATTTTATTGTAATATTTGTTTAAGTCTTTTCTTAACAAACATCCAGTCTAGGAAGAGAGTGTTGTCTTTGATTAGCCTGTGCAGTCTACACAGGGTTATCTGGGACAACACTTTATGCACTTGCATTAAGCCAATTTTCTAAGAGAAATTTCCTACAGCATGATTTCTCACTGTGTGTCACGTATATTTGTGTGAACAAATTGCCACCATGTGTTTGACCATGTGTTTCTTTGCAGTGGATGACTGCCTATCCTGAGCGTGCAGTAAAGGTCACCTTAACGCCGTGACGCTGCTGATAGAATACAGAACATTTCCCAATCTCATGGAGTTTACAGGGGATAGGTATGTAAAGCTGTTGATAGAATACAGAACATTTCCCAATCACATGGAGTTTACAGAGGATAGGTATGTGAAGCTGCTGATAGAATACAGATCATTTCCCAATCACATGGAGTTTACAGGGGATAGGTATGTGAAGCTGCTGATAGAATACAGAACAGTTCCCAATCATATGGAGTTTACAGGGGATAGGTATGTGAAGCTGCTGATAGAATACAGAACAGTTCCCAATCACATGGAGTTTAAAGAGGATAGGTATGTGAAGCTGCTGATTGAATACAGAACATTTCCCAATCACATGGAGTTTACAGAGGATAGGTATGGAATGAGTGCTGTATTGGACGTCATCATTGATGACGTTCAATCGAACGAATGATAATGGCGACTAAAATTCTTTAAGCTCCAGGGTATAGCCGCGATTTGTGGGCCATGAAAACTGGCCCAACACTTGTGCTGAAATTTGACGTGTATATGAACCAGAATGCGATCTACCTGTTGCCGTATTCGTTATGTTTGGGAAAAATCTAGTTTTTGATTAAATCGCGAAAAGGTGGTGTTTTTTTTATTGCGAAATCGTTCTAAAATGAGTTCTTGCCGGAAGCGTTAATAGCGTTAATAGTAACCCAAAGACAATTCACCCCCAGGAGACAATTCACGCGCTACCCACTTCAAATTTTATTTTAAATAATACATATTGCAATTTTATTCCCAAATGAATAAATAAGTTAATATTGCGTTTAACATACGAATCTGAACCCGTTTAGAAAATATTCACAAAACAAACAAAAACAAACAACCGTTAAATTTCATTTATGTAGATACGGTAGCCTGATTACATATCCACTAGCGTCTATGCATATTTACACATAAAAAATAGTTCGCAAGTAAGTAACAAATTATCAAATTTAAACGTGAATAATTAAACAAAATATATAAATTGAAGTAAGAGAACTCGATACTTAAAATTACAATTTCTGCACTAAAAACACAATAACAATATTTTTACAATAACATATTCGACATTTACATGTACTTCCAACAACACGACAACCGCTATTTTCAAAGCGAATGTGTAGAGTAACATTTCAAACAATAAAGACAAAGTGGAACTGTAGTTTAACGTAGTGCGCAAATTGGAAGTGATAAGAGTAATTTATTTTTCAACTTGTCAATCTCCGTAGTATACGTTTAGCTGTGAGATGTTAACGGTTTTCCCCAAAAACATGCCTTCGCTGCGAAGTCAAAGTGGGTGGGGAACGCGCACTGCTTGTGGATTTCGAGTTGCTGGAAGTTTGTAACGAAGCTGCTTTTGTGCAATATTCAGCGATTTTGCAAGCTGTGTGTTTGAAGTCGGAGATATAATTATATTGCTGACATTAACGATGTTGTGTACGTTCTTGTGACCACTGATCTGCATATGATACCAGTGGGAGAGCATCCCGAATCCCACATAGTATGCACCAGATGTTTCCTGGTCGAGTGGTTGGTAAGTTTCATCGTTATACATGCATATTACACTTTTTACATTATTTGTGCTATTTTTTACACCCATTTTTCATGCTGATGAACCAACAGAAGTCCTACTGTCATTGGTCTGTGTTCTTGTTGAAAGTACATGTAGAAAGGGTTGTTTAGCTCCAATAAGCCATGTTGCTAGTTTTTGGATAAAATTTATGACAGTGGGCTTTTTTATCTTTGTGCAGCAACCTCGGCAGCCTCATTTCTTGAAAACATTAGTCGCACACTGTTCATATTGTGGGAAAATGAGTCGCGCACTGTTCACAGTGAGAAAAATGGGTGGTGACTATTCAACATTGTGAAAAAATGAGTCGCGCATTGTTTAAAATTCTTAAAATATCAGTGGCAAACATTAGAAAATTGTAAAAACAAGTGTCTCACAATGTTGAAAATTGTAAAATATGAGTCGCACAATGTTGAAGGTTGTAAAAAATGAGCCTCGCAATTTAGACAATTATGGAAAAATAAGTTGCACATTGTTTACGCTGGGTATGCAGATACTTTGATAACAGATGACACTTCGATACCAGAAAACAACAAAAGCCACGTGCGAGAGGTAAGTTCATCAGTTTTTTTTAAAGTTATATCATAAAAATTAGTTTTTAAGACAAGGCGCATGGTCGAGCTGATAAATGGTGTATCCTTTTCTATTGGAAAAAAAAGATCATGGAAGAATGGTAGATTTTTTCCCATAAAAATAGAAAATTCGGTCGGAAAACAGCATAAATTGGTTAAACAGTAAACATTTCAACAAATAAAACTACTTTGAAATATTGCAAGAAATTGTTTGATATTCCGGCATGTAGAGTAATCACTGTGCTTCAAATACTTAAATTTTGATAGTATTCAATGAAATATAAAGGAAGATAGAGCATGTTTTAATAGGTGGTATTCATGAAGTTGCTGATACTTTGATTCCCGATATAGGGCACTTCGGATAACAGAGACTTTCAACAAATTGGGCACTCTGATAACCGAGCTTTATCTTCTACATGAAATGCATTTATGTATATTATGGCTATTCTTACCAAACATTTTGAAGTACAAATCAATGTGCATTGTCAAGCCCGATACATTGGGGATCTATGCATAACGTAATTACATACACATGTAAAATATAACCAATGGCGTTGTTCGTTTATAAAAATCTTATTACTATTCTTTTATATAATTAATATATTACAGTGAAACTAGTTTTATCAATTAAAAAAATTTTTTTTTTAATGAAAATGCATGTAATATTAAATAATATGCATATATAGCACATGTTATTTGAAAATATTCCACAGGGATAAATTATCCAAGCACGTTCAAAAGTGTACTATTGCCAAATTTGGACCCTGCCTTTTCAAATCCTAGCTGGGGCCCTGGATTAGATACAAAGTTTGAAAAATCAATTAATTCTATATAAGTTGTTAACAGTATTTGCAATAGGTGAACTGTAGTTGTACTAAATATCAATTTGCATTTCAGATTAGGACATAGGATGGGGAGAATCATGGACCTGAACAATACTGTGATAGAGAGGAATTCCTACTCAAGAAAGCAGTTTAAAAACGCAATCAATGTGAAACAGTGAACTTTTTTATTTTGGCCGTGTATAAGAACAGTTTGTTTTTTAAAAAAGTGCATGTCTATCAAATAATTTTTTATGTTTATATATTGCATATTTTTGTTTTATGTCTTTAAAAGCTACATTGTATCTTAAAAGTATCATCAAAATGTGGAACGAAAATGCGTACATTTTCCGCAGAAGTTCCGCCTTTCTTGTGACTGCGGAAAATATGCGGGTATTTTCAGCATTTGTTCCGCATTTGCAGAAGTATAAAGTATAAAATGATGATCCATGTTTTTAAAATGTATTATCTTAAAATAAATATAAAGATACTATGTTAAATATATCTTGTCATAATTTTGACTAGTTTTTAGCTAACCTGAGCACAAATGATAATGCTCATGGTGAGCTTTTGCGATCGCCTTTTGTTTTTTTTCAAATGACCTGTCCTTATATGGGTATATTTACATAATGCATGCAATCCGATTTCCGCCCGGTATCTAAATTACGCCCGTAATCTAAGTTACGCCCGTAATTTTAATATTCCGCTTGTAATCTTGATTCCGCCCGTAATTTAAAATTCCGTCCCACCTCATTTACATATTTCGCCCCTGTTTTTCCGCCCGGATTACGCCCGTAATCCGCCCCTCTTCTTAAAATCATATATAGAAAAATATGCCCGGAAATACTTTTTACGCCCGGAATTTAGTTTGCGATTCCGTGCCGATTCCGGGCGGAACATTTCGTACAAGAATATACCCCCTCTTCTATGAAGGGGTTTTACTAAACTAATACAGTGAAAAGCATAACTTGAAAAATCCATCACATTTTAATTAATACATTTATTATTATTTTACCTCACTTTTATTCACAATGCAAAACTACCATAGGCCATCATGACATAGAAATACTGTAAGACCCAGCGGGAAAAAATGTAATGTCCAAAAAATACTGTCGCCCGCTACCTTGGCAATCACGTGCCACCAGCGGGAAAAAAATACTGTCCAAACAATTTTATTACCTGATGTCTTATATAACTGATAATTAATTATTTTTTGCTATTTCCTCGTCGAAAAAGAAATTTTCAATGTTTTAAACTGTTGCCAGTGAATATCGAACTGTTGACCGGTCAACAGTTTGACCTGTTGCCCGCTGAAATAATGACGTCATTTCGTCGAAAAAATGACGTCATTTTACAGTTAAACAGTCAAAATTATTTATTTTATCGATTACTGTTGTGTGTAAATAAAAAGTTAGTTTGCTGTTATTTCTATGTTGGAAATTTGATCAGGTAATAAAACACTTATTTCATGGATGCTTGGTGAACAGTCAAAACTGTTGTCCCTTGGTATCAGGGCTGACATTTGGAACTGTTCAACAGTACCAAAGTCATCCCTGATAACTTGGGAAACAGTTTTGTCTGTTCACCGCGCATCCATGAAATAAGTGTATACTGTATCCCGCTGCCTTTATAGCAATCACGTGCGGAATGTTCGAAAAATATACTATCCCATTCGCGCATGCGCAGTACGCAGTTCTGCATGTCCGTTGAGTTTGGATAATTAAAATATCGATTGCAGCTGAAACTGTGCTGTAGAATAAATAAATGCCATTATTTAAGCTTTGGCAGGAGTCATAAAAATCAAATTAGTATAAACGACACGCTTACCTTAATGGCAACTTTAATCCAATGCTTAGTTACAACGATATACACTTCTAGTGTCTGTTCTTAAGGTGTATGCATGGCAAACACGCAATCCGAAATACGTTTTGGATTCGTTCGATTCTTTAAATAAATATTTCACTGTTAAAAAACCACCACGTCCATATTGTTGTCCCAAAATGTTTCGTCACCGAAATTACGTCACACGAGTACGTCATAAATTGCGTAATCAAGTGATGAAAATAAAATAAGAATATCCTTAATCCGATGAACATTGGAGTCCCCAGCAATACGGCTCACTTTTCTCCTGTCTTGGGCACCTGAAAAAATAAAAGGAAAATGCTTCCTGACACAACGCTGCATCCTGTTCAAAAGAGCCTGCGTAATAAATCAACTAATTATAAAAAGACAAGTCTTAACAATCCAAATACTACCTTAACAATACTATTGCAACAAGACTAATAAGGACGACTAAACTTGTCTTATGTGTGTCTAACTACACAAAAAGAATATAAACAAAACAGATCAATCACGCTTTAATAAAAATAAAGGTCACACAAGTTAAAAAGCACTAGTTTTCAATAATCAATAAGTGTCAATATTGCAATACACTGGTCAGTGTTCAGTGCAAATATCACTATGAACATGTCAAAAGTGTCAATTATTGCACTAGTGTGTAACACACTGTATCTGTCTAAATGCGCGAAGCACCTGTTTTTTAATAATTAGAATTAAAGTGTCACTCAAAATTGCAATCCACTGGTAAGTGTTCAATCAATGCAAATATCACAGTTACTATATAGTCAATATAAATTGCCGCCATAGAGTCTTTTGATGATTTTTTGCTTTGGCAGACTCTTGGACTTCAGATTTATTCTGAACGCGAATTATTTCAGCTAAGTTACTATAAACACATCAAAAGCGTCAATTATTGCACTAGTGTAAAACACACTGTAAATGTCCAAATGCGCGAAGCACGTGTTTTTAATAGATCACAAAATGGGTAATAAAACACACAGTTGAACTTAAGGTGAAAAGTAAACACAAATCCTTCGTTCACTCACACCGAGTTACTAGGACTAGGTCGCGAAAATGAATGCCACTTTGAATTATACACGTTACAACGTCGAAATACACCAAATCACAATTAAAAGATAGCTATTGCAAGTTCAAAAACAAAACTGAAATATATAAACGCCGAAATGACTTCTTGATCTCAAAACAATGTCACAAACGTATACAATACCGGATTTCAACCATTTGAAAGCTCGTGGGCAATCAGAAGGGGAGATTATTCCAACGATGTTTTTTAATTGTTTCTCCATTCGGTACCCCTCGCACGTTATTTGATTACGCATTCTCCATAGATGGTCATATTACAATCATTCATAACGTTTATTTATAGATGTTTGTGTTGTGACATATATGGTTATGATTACCATATAAGGTAAAGACGGCCAGGGACCAGAGTCGCTCTGATACTATCAAAATTTCAGTATTTGAAGCAAATTGATTACTCCACATGCTGGAATAGCAAACAATTTCTCGCAATATTTCTAAGTAGTTTTATTTTTTTTTCGACCGAACTTTCTATATTTGGGACACAAATCTACCATCTAACCGTGATTTTTCTTCTGCCCAATATAAAGGGATACACCATTTATCAACTCGACCATGTTTCTTGTCCCAAAAACTAATCTTTAAGACATAACTTTTGAAAAAAAAACTGAGGAACTTATCTCTCGCGCGTGGCTTTTGTTGTTCTATGTTATCGAAGTGCCATCTATTATCGAAGTATCCGCATTACCAGCGTGAGGATGCAATTCTCGTTCCCGGAAGCATGTGAGTTCGGTTGGTGGTAACTATACCGGACGGGTGGGGGTTCGTCCGGGTTCTCCGGCTCCCCCTCTACGACAAAACAAGACCAGCCCAAAGTGAAGATCTTACCATCGCAGCTACAATTCAAAATTAGTCCCATATCTTTCGTGAGTCTTCTATTTTAATTAGGTAGAAGTACTGGGAAACTTTCCGGATTCACACATAAGCCGCCTCAGGCGCGGAATAACCATACAACTTCGAAATACTCATGCAGATTCATCAGTGTCAGTTTACCGACCGATGTTCTCTAAGAATTGCTGCGCCGAATGTTCCAAAGGAGGAAGAAAACTACAGCTTGTGTGGAGTTTAAGTTGGCCTCGTTCTGGAAAAACGGCGGGGCTTAATGCATGTACGTAAAGTGTCGTCCCAGATTAGTCCGCACAAGCTTAACAGGGACGACTCTCTCCGCTAAACTGGAGTTTTCTACTGAAGAGACTTCCTTAAACGAAATACCGGTATTCAATAAAAGCAGAAAGTGTCATTCCTGATTAGTCTTTGCAGTCCGTAATAATTGTATGTTTGAATGGGGATATTATTGTAATTGTGTGTGTATGCGCTTCGCATGCAGACCTTTGTTTGGATCACATTCGGGGCCAACGGGATCAATCTAAATGATACTTAAAAAAGAGTATCCACTTAAATAAATGAGTTTGGATGGAGGTGTTGTGATTTCATTGTTTTTGTAATTTTGTTTACATGCACAACTAACGTGAGGTGTTATTTAGTTTAAACCTATTTATTTTAGCTCGATTGCATCGAAAGCCTTAGGCTTAAATAAACGCTCTCGAGTCCGTTTCCTGGGCCTAGAACCAGTACTTGGTGTCTTTGAGGGAGATCTAAAGAACGCTCCCACGGTGGGGATCGATCCCGTGACCTCCTGGTCGCTAGGCGGACACCATATCCATTACACCACGGCGACCTGAGATGTTATTTGGGACCAGTTGAGTCAATGTAACTGTCACTAACAAATATATAAAGGTTTTCGATCGATAGCTTTAGCCTTGATGGAGGTAGTTAACTCTAGATGTCTGCCTAAGTTCCGTATATGCAGGCCTTTCTTGAAAAGTAAATGTCATTCATGAACATTAATCGGTTATAAATGTAAAATGTAATGTATTGGCATCAGGCCCGTAAGCAGGGGGGGGGGCGGGCCCACAAGCTCGCTGCTGTCAAATTATGTTTTTTTTTTTTAATAATGGACCTACTGCAATTTTTCTCTCATGAAAGGGCCCACAGTACACTTCACTCTCAATACAATAGAGGAAATGCGTTTTATTGTCCCTGATAAACAATGGGTTTAGCGCTATTTTACTCGCCAGAAGAGATAAGCCCCTAGGCAATGTTTTCTTATGGTCTTGTACACAAATCTCCTATCAGTTGATTCCCCTTTGTGATCCTAAATGCTTTCATCTATCAATGGTTTATGTAACACTTTTGATTGGCCAAGGAAAGAGAAGCAGCGAATGGAAGCAAACGATACAGGAGGTCGTAGGCCTGAATATTGCTGAAATTAATAATTTGTGAAAAACAAATAATGTTGGAAGCAATTAGAGAGATGATATGGACAATATTCATAAATGTCCAAGGCCCATAACTTCGCCAAAATCAATGGACCGGAACGAAAGTCATACTTCATTCGAAAGTCTTGTAGGTAAATTCACACACCAAATATCAGGTCAATATCTTAAAGCGTTTTGAAAAAGTCTGGATAATGAAATGCCGGACAGACGGACGGACGGTCCAACTGTCATATGCCACCATACCGGGCTCGTAATAATCAGCTTAATATCTGACAGAGTTGCGAAAAAAAACCTCAGGAAAACGGTTATTATAGTGAAAATTTAAGTCCAAGGCCTATAACTTCACCAAATATCAATGGGCCGGAACGAATTTTACACTTTATCTTTCGGTCATGTAGGTAGACTCGCATACCAAAAATTAGCTCAATATCTGATTTAGTTTCGTAAAAAAAACCTACGGAAAACGGTTATTATACAAAAAGTTTTAATATCCAATCTTATATCACAGTTGTTTACAATTGTGATGGTTTATCTGTGTTGATGGTGGTGAAAGTAAAACTGTGTAGTAGATGATAAACATTTTATTATAAATTTACTTTAAAAAAAAGTAAGTATTATGGTTATATGTCAGTCATACTTTATGATACATTTCTCTATAAAGGTTTTTGATTTTAAAAGATTGCTTTCCTTCTTCGTCAAATATCACACATTTCTGAAAATGCTGTTTACACCAATATTTAAAGCTTTAGACTTCAGGAAGGGGTTGATTTACTTAGAATATTCCATAAATGTATATTACAAAATAAGTTTTGTTTAGCATTAAAAGTCATCTTGAAAAGTGCCAAATAAAAAATATAGGGAGGGAAGACCCCTCCCGCACGGGAAGACCGCCTCTCGCACCCTCCCTCGTTGCCCCCCCCCCCCCCCCCCCCCCCCCCTCCCAGTCAAAAATTCCTGCGTACGGCCCTGGATATAGTCATATTTCTTGTTATATAATATATCATAAGAAGACGTCATCGACTTGTAGTCAACGTATATGCAATTCTCTTGCGGTGGCCTTTTGGCGCTTGTTGCGGTTGTGCGCGCAATACAAGATAGTTGCACGTTGAAACTTTGCGTTTTTCCGCGGGCAAAGTCCGAGTAAAGAAATGTGCGACGGACGATGTGTGCCGCGTTACGGTGCCCTCACGACGGGCGTTTGACGCGCGACCGACGTGTCAACTTTGAATGTTGAAATCTTGAACCTTATCTGAGATATAGCCTTGTAGAGTTAAATCATACACAAAACGAAGGAAAAATAACTCTTATTTAAGACAGTGTTAGGTTGTGGCTCGTGTGCATGGCCTTTCTCACCATAGATATGTATACACCCATGCAGATTCATTTTGATACCTAATATAGTTTCTGAGATAGAGTCCTGAACAGTTTGAGATATATGGAAAGACAGACAGACAGACTGACGGTCAGACTATGCATATCCCTCTGCCTCTGGTGGGTGTAAATATAATCTGTTCTTTATTTCTTTTTCTTTCCGCCATTATTTTATCTTTCGTTCCAATTCTTGTCATTGTCCAATAGCATTCGTCAAAAGCAATCTCGGGTATTTCAATCGACCAATCAAAGCGCACCTCTTGAAGCGGCCTTGGTTACATCTTCAATATGGTGGATTGAAAAGTTGCCAATACAATTCTCAGATAAGAATTGATATAAGATAATGTTTACGCTTATGTTTCATTCAATTCAATTGTGTTTATATTTGTGTCTTATTATTCACAATTATTTACTTCGTCTAGTAAAAGTCAGAAGTGGTTTCTTCGACGCAACCATACAGATTCAACTCTTTCTGAATAAAGAAAATGGCGAGTGTTTTTTTTCATAACTAGTATTACTACACACAATTTGTTTAGACATTTTAAAACCTAACATTCCACAGAGTGAGGCCCAGCTTTGGTTAAAATTTTACTTGTCTTTCGAATCCATTCACTGTTTATGATATTGTATGACAACAAATCCTGTATTTACTTGTTTTAATGCACTTAAATGAGAGTTTGTGCATTCAAAGCAGTGATATCATACATTGCCAAATGTATTGGTAAACATTATGAAGTTATGTGAGATAGCAAAGACTGAAAATCAGACATGGAATGTTAAATAAATTTGACACAATTCTCTGGTTAAGGACATATCACCGTCAGAAGTGGGTGGGGTTATGTAATTCCTTATATTAACATTCTATATTAGGTTTGGAACAATATGCACAATTAAAATAGCATATAGCGATTTCGGGTGTTCACCAAACACCGCTGTCAGTAGCGTGTTCATCCCCCGGGAAATGTCACCCATCGGGAAAAGTGAACACCGCGGACAGGTGTTTTTGTTTAAGTACGCTGTTCCTGTATTGTAACACAGAGACAACAAATTAAATTATGCAAAGAAACACATCTATGTCTTCAAATGAAATGAGTCCTAAAAGCACCTTTTGTAACATCAGGCAATTTTAATCACTCTTTTTTAATATATTAGAACAATTGTAAAATGTATAATGTCAATGTTCTTTCTTTGTTTTAGAGCAGTACCAGGGACTCCCCGGGTGTTACTTCACCAGCTATGGAATCAACAGTGTCTGATGATACACCAGTAATAAACATTTTTTGACATGATATTTATAATACTTTAATAATTGGTTTAGTTAAATATTCAGCTAAGCTCACTGGAAATTTACTGGAAGTACTTTTTACTTGATATTTTAAATTATTTCATACTTTGCTTACATGTAATCAATATTTCAGGTTAACTCACTGGAGGTTTTTCAATTTGCAACTTAAAATCCTAATAGGCTCTTGACTCTGATGAATAAGAAATGTTAATAAAGAATTTAACAGGTCGTGAACAAATACATGTGAAAGAACAAATTGAATGTAGAAGGTCACACTGACCAGTGAGCGAATGGTCTAGATTTTTATAGCAGGGAAATGCAGCCCTTTTATGTTACTTTTGCTTTAGATACTACAGGAAAAATAATCAAAATAAATGGACTTTAGAATTTATAAAATAGCATACATGAGACCTATTGGCAAATTTTTTATCCCCCCCGGATCGAAAGATCGGGGGTATATTGTTTTTGGTCTGTCTGTCATTGTATGTGTGTGTGTGTCCCAAAACGTTAACCAAGACTTTAACCTTGGTCATAACTTTTGCAATATTGAAGATAGCAACTTGATATTTGGCTTGCATGTGTATCTCATGGAGCTGCACATTTTGAGTGGTGAAAGGTCAAGGTCATCCTTCAAGTTCAAAGGTAAAAAAAAGTCAAAAACTTTAACCAAAACTTTAACCTTCTTCATAACTTTTGCAAAATTGAACAAAGCAACTTGATATTTGGCATGCATGTGTATCTCATGGAGCTGCACATTTTGAGTGGGGAAAGGTCTTGTTCAAGGTCATCCTTCAAGGTCAAAGGTCAAAAAAATAATTCAACGCGGCGCATAAGGGGGCATTGTGCTTCTGACAAACACATATCTTGTTCTCTGATGCCCCTCACCCCTTGGAAGCAGGGATTTTGAGTCAAATTGATGGTATTTTATTATGAAAACAGTTTAAAAAGAAACATTAATAATTAGACTAAGTATTTATTTTTTTATTTAAGCAATCATTTTTGTCAATGATTCATATATTACATATTTTAGATTGAGTGTTTTAGTAGTAAGCCATTCAATAAAGCATTTATAAGGAATAGAAGTTTGTGCAATTAGACTTTTGCCCTGCTTTTGTTGCAGCACCCTGGGAAAATGGGGATATATGCATGTGCGCAAAGTGTTCTCCCAAGGTTATTATGTGCAGTCACTCATGCTTATTTGGGACGACACTATCTGCCTTATTGTAATGTCTGTTCTTAACAAAAGTCCAGTTTGGCAGAAAGTGTCACCTTGATTAGTCTGTGAGGACTGCTCAGGCTTTTTGGGTCTATACTTTACCCACATGCATTAAGCTAGGTTTTCCCAGAGCTTGACTCATATATTTGTTAACAATATTTAAGAATGATGTGTATTAAGGCTGCTCTGCTTTATAAAATTATTCAAATGTAAAGTCTGTATACTGTAGACACATGCTTTAGTCCATATTTCTCATTTTTGGACTATTCCATTAATTATCCCGCGCCATAGGCGGAGGGATATTGTTTTGGTGTTGTCCGTCGTTCCATCCGTCCGTCCGTGCGTCCTTCCGTCCATCCGGCACTTTTGCGTCCGGAGACATATCTTGGAAGTGCTTTTGCGGATTTCAATGAAACTTAGTATGAGTATATATATGGAAAAGAGGATGATGCAGGCCTAATGGCATCATACACCATCTGTTAATAACAGAGTTATGGCCCTTTGTATCTTGGAAAAATGCATTTTTGTGTCTGGAGCCATATCTTGGAAGTGCTTTGGCGGATTTCATTGAAACTTGGTATGAGTATATATATGGATAAGAGGATGATGCACGCCAAATGGCATTGTACACCATTAAATAATAAAGGAGTTATGGCCCTTTGTATCTGGAAATAATGCTCTTTTGAGTGTAAAATATAACACTTTTGTGTCCAGAAGCATATTGGCGGGGGATATCAATTCAACGAATTTTCGTGTTGTTTAGGTTGCCAGCCCAAGGGAGGGGCCTTTCGACCAGTCCCAGTCACAGAAGCTTGAGGGCGTCACACAGATACATGCGGCTGCTGTGAATGGGGACAAGGCCTGGCTTGCAAGAGTCATAACGGGTAAGTTATTAAAATGTTTGTTTGAAAGCCGTTACCGCTAGACCATGAGGATGGTCAAAAATGAGACAATATGGCCTTGTTTTGGGAAATACTGGGATAATTGCATGTGCTTAAAGTCTTGTCCCAGTTAAACTTTTGCAGTCTGCTCAGGCTTGTCAGAGACAACACTTAACTGGATTTTCAAATAGAAGTGTTTTTTTCACTAATTGCAAACTGCACAGGCCAATCTTAAACAACACTTTACACACATGCATTGAGCCTTGTTAATGTTTTCCCAGCACAAGGCTTAATTGTATGCTGCAGGTTGACTTTTTATGTACCGTGCTTAAGGGCAGGAGTAGGAAGTACAGGTTTTTAGCAATCCATACATGCCAGTCAAAATTTACTAGCGCTTATTGTAAGGTATGATACTATGTAAATACAAACACTTTATGTAATGAAGTTTTGGTTGCGTATATTTTAAACGCTTTTCCGATACAAAATGATGTACTTTACCAAGTGCCGGTATTAGGCTCAACCATATAATGCACAATCACTTGTGTAATCTGATAAAGAAAACTGGTACCAGGTAAATCAGACTTCAAATTGACAACCATTTGATTATTGCGAAATCAATTGATCATGTCACTGAAAAATTGATCAGTATTGCTGAAGGGATAATTGTTATTATAATCAAAATATTAAAACTTCGTGTAATACTCGGTAAAGTACAGTATGTCTGTTAGAGTCACTACTTGAAGAAAAACTCAAATATTGTACAAGCATGCATAGGCTATTTATAATGCATTTATGAAGCTTTTCTTTTCACCCACCATCATAAGTGCCTCGAAATTAACATTTATGGTATAAATATAGCTTTATTTCAGTATTGTAGGGATAAAGCTGTAACAAGTAAAGACATAGTATAATCTCATCAAAAGGCACAAAATTCAAATTTACCAAAAAAGTAGCATCAGTTTCGTTCCAAAAGCACATAAACAGCAAGTGACCAAATACATGAGCACTGAAACTGAACATTTCAGCAAAAAGGCATATTCAATAATATTTAGATGTGTTTTTGCAATTAAATACCTAGCAATTATAAGACCATTTATTTTCCATGCTGAAGAGTGCGCAACGCCATATTTCTATATGTCAGTTTGTTTGTGGTTATTTTTCCCTAATGGCGCTGTACTACTACTTTTCTGAATCGGGCAAAAACATTTTGCTGATTTCTGGTGTGTTTCATTTAGCCAACATTGGAACTGGCCTACTGGATGCCGGGGACCAGTTCGGCCGCACACCCCTGATGTTCTGTATGCTGGCTGACCGACTGGAGTGTGCCGAACTACTGCTGAAGGCTGGGGCGCAGACCAACATGAAGGACAAAGGGGGAAGGACCGCCCTTCACTGGGCAGCACACAAGGTTTGACCCTGAGCTTTATTTGCCCTTTACCTATATTTGCCCCTGACCTGTATTTGCACCTGAGATTTATTTGCCACTGAGCTATATTTTGACCATGAGCTATGTTTGACCCTGAGCTATAATTGACCCTGAGCCGTATTTGAGCCATATTAGAAACTGAGCTTTATTTGACCCTGAGCCATATTTGACCCTTGAGCCATATTTGATTTTGTGCTATACTGCTGAGGGCTGGGGGCAGACTAGAATAAAGAATAACGGGTGAAGGACAGCTCTGTCCTGGTCAGCACACAGAGTGGCTCACTGTTATCAAAATGACTTGGGGACAGGTAAACTTGTTTTTAATCTCAGTTCAGAAACAACAAAAATGGATTGCATGTTGTGGTTTTCTTATATGTTTGTGTTAAATTCATCCAAAGGTCAACCCATGTATTTATAAAAAATTATGTCCCACAAATAATTATGATTTGAAAGTATTTGACCTCTGAGCTATATTTTACCCTGATCCATATTTGGCCCTGAGCTTTATTTGAACCTGTGCTATATTTGACCCTGAGCCATATTTAACTCTTAGCTATTTTTTACTTCGAGCTATATTTGACCATGAGCCATATTTGATCTTGAGCTTTTCTTTTCACCCTGAGCCATATTTGACCATGAGCCATATTTGATTCTTAACCATCTTCTGATTCTGAGACACAAGTCACCAAAGTTTATGACTTTGTTGCTACAACAGCTGTCATATTTGACCTTGAGCCATATTTGACCCTGGGTATATTTGACCCTGAGCTATATTTGACCCCGAGCCATATTTGACTGAGCAATATTTGACAATGAGTCATATTAGTTGTTACAGGGTAATGTTCCCCTGATTAAGCTGCTTCCCCTGATTAAGCTGCTTCTATCAAAGGGTGCTGACTGCCACATGAAGGATAACGAAGGCCAGACCACTGTACACCTGTGTACAAGACACAAGTCACCCAAGTGCATGACTCTGTTGCTACGGCAGCTGTCGCCGGGGGAGATTGATGATCAGGATAGAAACAAGGTACGGCATTAGATTGTCTAAGTTAACAATAATGTAAAATTTCAGTTAAAATTTTACAAGGAAGCATGATTTCTTGTCCTTTGTTGGTTGACAGGTAGTTTAGGGTAATTTGTTTTCCATGATAACTTTGTTTTTTCCAACACTCTTTCTCACATGGTTAATTAACATTGATAAAAACTGTTATGCAGATTAATTGATACCAATACCAAAATGTATAATGCTAAACACAATGCGTACAATGTTCAATGATTTATTTAAAAAGAATTATAATTCTAAAATAGGGTTTCAATTGAAGCAAAATTCTGATTTGTGCAAGCATTTTGTAATTTACCCACTTAAGCCTCCTGCTACTTACTTTAGTTACTTTTTTGCATCATTTTTGTGCAAATGCTATTGGAAAGCTAAATCAATAAGATATTATATTATGATACAAATTGTGTAAAATTGCATAGTATTTCACTAACATGTATACTAAAATTCATTTGTAGAGAATTAACTAGTATGCTAAACATTAACTATTTATATCAAACATTTGACCCATGAAATCTTATTCTGACTAAGGGTGTCACGTTTAAACGGTCGCGTTTCGTGTTTTGCTGAAAAACGTTTACCAAAACAGTAAACGTTTAAACGACAGTCAATATCAATAAAATAAATATTGGGGTGCAAATAACGTAGCCGACTAGCCGTACGAAGTAAATCGATGACAAACTGCGAAATCGGGGTTCTTGCGGTAAATCCGGGCTACCTAATTCGGCAATAATTTATTTCTGATTGGTTTGCGGATGGCACAGACATGAACGGAAACTAACGGAAAATCTTCGCTACTTTCCGAAAATCTTACAAACAGTGCAAATGCCGCCATCTTAAAATATTTTAAGTGATTGATTAGCCAAGTCAAACACTGCGGTAGCATGTTGAAAAGCAATATTTTAACCAAATTATATATTGCAGTGTTTTTTTTGGATGAAATATTCGGCGTTATTTGGCCCAATTCTCCCATCTTTAGAGTATATATTTTCCCCCCAAATATTTTTTAAAATTCCCCTCTCGGAAGTGTTATTCAATTTTAATCAATACCTCATTTAAATACGTCTTTCGTTACGAATTTACTACAATTTTCCTGAACTGCATCCGCATGTTTACTTTATTTTAGCCTTTACCCCAAACCGTACGTAGTTCACTATTACGACTTTCGCTTTACGACATCTACCGCAAACCATACGTATTCCAACATGTTGCACAACAACACAAGCTATCGTAAAAAAATGACAAATCTGTTTTAACTTAAAAATAAATTGATATTCTTTTCAAACAAGTACAACTTAAAAGTCAGTCTTCTTCAAATGCCGGCAGTGAAACGCCAGAAATGTCCGGTCAAGAGAGTGTTGAAAGACTGTTTAGTTTGCTCAACCTGCTTTGCACGCCACAGCGAAACAGGCTCACCAGAATAATTGATAAATTCGCTGAAAAGCCCAGAAATGTTGAACTTTGAACATGAACATAACATGTTAATGAATAAAAGAGTTTGAATTATGTTTTTCTCCCTCTGTATGGTGAATTATAGTGTTAAAACTTGATTTTGTACTGTTACTAGCTAAGCATAGAAATTTCCCCCTTTTCCCCTTTAATGCGCGAATTTTCCCCCTCTCACGGGACTCGACCCCCTTCCCCCAAAACTGAAAAAAAAACACTGTATTGATTACGTTTTTTGCTAGTTAACTGGTTTTTCATTTTCTGCGGTCAAACAATATGCGCATTGTATTTCATATGCAAAATACGTGCATTTGTTTTGGAGTGTCGTTTTCGGAAACAGTATTTTTCATTGATTTTACATTATTTTCGACGTTCTTTAAATTGTTTTTATAGAATGACGAATACTCATGTGGTGATTCGGATGGTCTGTTTTATAATATTTTATGGTTTTAATATGACGTCATTGCGCGAATGGGCTATGCACTGAATATTACTTCCAGAAATAATTTAAAATACTATTTTCGGTTTGGAAATGCGATGGTACTGATTCTTTTTAAACGGACTTAGGGATACCGTTTAAACGGTAACGTTTCGTTTATGTCATTTCGTTTACACGTTTAGAAAAATCTGTAAAAGTGACACCCTTAATTCTGATCCCTGCGATTTTCATGCACAGAGTCATTTGACTCCAAGTGTTCAACATTTATTGAAAAAAATATAATTGTACATCTTTTCTGTGACTCTGATAAATGTTGTATGCTTCAATATTAGATGAAAAAGAAGGCCTCTGTTTTATTGGAGCCTCATTCTGATAAAACGGGGCTTAATGCATGTGCCGTTAAGTGTTGCACCAGGTCACACAGGCTAATAATCAGGGATGGCACTTTTTGCTTTCATGGATTTTTATGCCTCCGGATAAAAAATCGGGGGTATATTGTTTTTGGCCTGTCTGTCATTGTATGTGTCCGTGTGTCCCAAAACTTTAACCAAAAATTTAACCGTCTTCATAACTTTTGCAATATTGAACCTAGCAACTTGATATTTGGCATGCATGAGTTTCTCATGGAGCTGCACATTTTGAGTGGTGAAAGGTCAAGGTCATCCTTTAAGGTCAAAGTTAAAAAAAAAATCAAAGTGGCGCATGAGGGGGCATTGTATATCTGACAAACAAATCTCTTGCTTTATTTTAAGGAAGTATGTTATTAAAGAAAATTCAGTGTAAGCTGAAAATGCCATCCATGATAAGTCTGTGTAACACTACTCCCATGCATTAAGCACTGTTTTCCCAGAACAAGGCTTATTTTGATTGAAATATATAACTTATGTGGTATTAAAAAATATGCCATATGGATAATATGACCTTGTGCATAACAGTTCCCTTTGGACAAAATAGCACCCTGCCCTTTTTATTCCTAGCTGGAGCACTGGACATAACATCTTCTATCTGGCTCTGGCGTAGATTGTACCTTTCAATGTACAATTTAAAAGAATGGCTCAGTTGCATTTTGTTTGTATTTTTTCAGAGGACAGCATTACACTGGGCTGCATCGTATGGGAATTTAGAACATGTGAAAATGCTGATCAAGCAGGTTTGTGAAAAACACTAGTCTACCTATGTCAACACGTTTTTTAACGCTTTCCTGCTTAGAAGCAAAGTGAAATTTGATTTGTTCAACCGGCATAAAACCAGAACAGCCTGCGAGTAACTGGCAGTCTGTTCAGTTATATTTTTGTTTGTTGCTCATAAGTATCTAAGAGCTGGAAATGAAAGCTTTGAAATGTAAATCTTTTTAGAAAGATCTTAAAGTAAATTGAACAGCACTCTGTGAAAAGGGGGTTTAATGCATGTGCGTAAAGTGTTGTCCCAGATTAGCTTGTGCAGTCAGCAATCTGTGACGACACTTTATGCACATGCATTAAACCCCTTTTTAACAGAGCACGGCCCATTTATATATTCTAAGGGACTACAAATGCGTCAAAGTGCGTATCTGAATGGTAAAGGGTTTATTATTGTGTAGCCTATAGGATTGGTTTAATCTTGTACGGTTGATAATGTGAGAATTATTATATTAGGTAAAGTTAATTAAAAGAGGGTAGACTTTATACTTATTTTTGGCTTATCAGAAAATATAGTTATTGAACATGAAAGATAAACAATATACCCGAACAATGGTTTGTTGTATACGCAGTCATGTTAAGGGCACGTTCAATCAATTTTAAATGAAAATTTTGATGAAAATACTTGGTTAAGCAATTTCATTCAAAGTACATGTACATGATGTTTAGGATATTTAGGATTTTGAACAGAGGGCAGGCTAATGTTTTTTGATAATCAATGTATGAATTATGTTCCTTCAATGTATGAATTATGTTTTTTCAACAATAGGAGTGTTATCTATTTGTAATATAAGATCTGTAAAACACTCTTTATAATGTTGCAGAACTTTAGTTCTAACCCTTTTTCCAATATGTATGTGTGGTCAAAAAATGCATACATGTGTAACAATTTTAATATTTTATACTCTGATAAAAGCTCAGCGTTTTATCTTTTTCATCTCAGGACTCGAACATAGACATCCCCGACATTGAGGGAAAAACGCCACTCCATTGGGCAGCAAGTAGTCGAGATGCGGAGGCTGTCAACTGCGTCAGGCTCATTTTGGTAACTGTTATTAATTTTGTAACTGTAGCTCATTTTGGTTACTGTGGCTTATTTTTGGTAACATTGGCTCATTTTGGTAACTGTGACACATTTTGGTAGCTGTGGCTCATTTTGGTAACTGTTTCTAATTTTTGGTTACTGTGGCTCATTTTGTATCTTTAGCTCATATAGGTAACTGTGGGTTATTTTGGTAAATGTTGCTAATTTTTGGTTACTGTCGCTTGTTTTGGTAACTGTGGCTCATTTTGGTAACTGGGTTATTTTGTTAACTGTTGCTCATTTTTGGTAACTGTGGCTAATTTTTTGTTACTGTAGTTCATTTTGGTATATGTGGCTCATTTTGGAACTGTGGGTTATTTCGGTAACTGTGGCTCATTTTTAGCTCATCTATTTTTTGAAAAAAAATTATGAGCTATTGTCATCACCTTGGTGTCGGCGTCGGCGTTGGCGTCGGCGTCCGGTTAAGTTTTGCGTTTAGGTCCACTTTTCTCAGAAAGTATCAATGCTATTGCATTCAAACTTGGTACACTTACTTACTATCATGAGGGGACTGGGCAGGCAAAGTTAGATAACTCTGGCGTGCATTTTGACAGAATTATGTGCCCTTTTTATACTTAAAAAATAGAAAATTTTGGTTAAGTTTTGCGTTTAGTTCCACTTTTCTCAGTAAGTATCAATGCTATTGCATTCAAACTTGGTACACTTACTTACTATCATGAGGGGACTGGGCAGGCAAATTTAGATAACTCTGGCATGCATTTTGACAGAATTATGTGCCCTTTTTATACTTAGAAAATTGACAATTTTGGTTAAGTTTTGTGTTTAGGTCCATTTTATTCCTTAAGCATTAAAGCTATTGCTTTCATACTTGCAACACTTACTAACTATCATAAGGGGACTGTGCAGGCAAAGTAATGTAACTCTGACTGGCATTTTGACAGAATTATGTGCCCTTTTTATACTTAGAAAATTGAAAATTTGATTAAGTTTTGTGTTTAGGTCCACTTTATTCCTACAGTATCAAAGCTATTGCTTTCATACTTGCAAGATTTATGAACTATCATAAGGGGACCGTGCAGGCAAAGTTATGTAACTCTGACTGGCATTTGAACGGAATTATGGGCCCTTTATACTTAGAAAATTGAAAATTTGGTTAAGATTTATGTTTTGGTCCACTTTACCCCTAAAGTATCATAGATATTGCTTTCATACTTGGAACACTCACAAACTATCATAAGGGTACAGTAAAAGGACAAGTTGCATAACTCTGGTTGTCATTGTTACGAAATTATGGCCCTTTTTTGACTTAGTAACTTTTAATATATGGTTAAATTTTGTGTTTCGATCCACTTTACTTCTTAAGTATCAAGGCTATTGCTTTCAAACTTCAAATACTTACATGCTATCATGAGGTTACTGTACCTGGCAACTTTAATTTTACTTTGACCTTTGAATGACCTTGACTCTCAAGGTCAAATTATTAAATTTTGCTAAAATTGCCATAACTTCTTTATTTATGATTAGATTTGATTGATACTTTGATGAAACTACTCTTACCTGACATACCACAATAGACTCCACCCAAACCATCCCCCGTGCCCTCCCCTCCCCCCCTCCCCCCCCCTCCCCCACCCCTATTTTTTTGTTGTTTTTTTTTGTTTTTTTTTTTAAGATCATCTCACAAATGACCACCACACCCTCACACTATACCCCCACCCCACCCCCCCCACCCCACCCCCCCCCCCCCCAATTTTTTTTTTTTTTTTTTTTTATTTTTTTTTTTTAAGATCATCTCACAAATTACCACCACACACCCTCACACTATACCCCCCCCCCCATTTTTTTTAAAAAAATGGTTATGTTTGAAATACCGTCCAACCATCGCACCCAAAACCCCCCCCCCCCATCGCCCCCCCAACCCCCCCCCCCCCCCCTGATTTTTTTTTTTTTTTTTTTTTTTTTCGCTTTTTTGGAAGATAATGTAATAAATGTCCACAACCCCACACTATACACCCCTCTTCACTCCACTCCTCCCTCCTTTGTGATTGAAAATGAGAGTCCCTTCACCTTTAAAAAGAAAATAGATGAGCGGTCTGCACCCGCAAGGCGGTGCTCTTGTTGTTATAGTGGCTCATTTTGTATCTGTGCCTCATTTTGGAGCTGTGGCTCATTTTGGTAACTCGTGGCTTATTTTTGGTGACAGTAGCTCATTTTGTTAATTGTGGCTCATTTTTGTTACAGTGGTTCATTTTGGAAATGGTTGCTCATTTTTATGCCGCCCTTCAAAGAAGAGGGGTTACATTGTTGTGCTGGATGTCTGTCGGTCTGTCTGTCGTCGGTCTTTTCTATTTGTGTCTTCCAGTCAATAACTTGTCAACGAATTGAACGATTGTCTTGATACTTAAGGTAGCGCACCCGTAATGATTTCCCGCAATTTCTTATAAGATCGAAGAGCCTTTTTACCTGTGTACTTATGGATATCTACTTTAAGCACGCACGAATGTGAAGTTGTCGTGGTCGAGTGGTTAAGGCGATAGACTAGAAATCTTTTGAGATCTTTCCGCGTAGGTTCAAATCCTTCCGACATTGCATACTTTTTGCGACGCTTTTTATTTCTTTTATAATGTAATTTGATTTAAAATAGCATATAAGCTATGTTTACAGTTAAATATGTTGCAATTTTTATGTACATTCTTCAATTTTTAAAATTAAAACAACGTTATGGCTAAATTGGGTGATTTACTGCTGAAAATACGAATCATGCATGTTGCATTTTTATTTTTATTTCAAAAAGTAAACGGTAAATCTGTCTATTTCTTGGTATTTTTCCTGTATATAGTGTATCTATAAAAACTAAGTTCAAAATATTACTTAAATGATACTATTTTGAATTTAATGACACTTTGTTTTTAACCAAACCAATTTCTACTTGGCTGAAACCACTTACATTTCATGTCGCTCTTCCATAGATAACAAGTTATAAAAATAAATGTCAGTAAAAGAATACTTATTTCATCTTGATTAAACTTAAAACACCTTTACTGCATCTGTACACACCAACTGCATGCCCATGTTTGGAAATCTGGATGAATTATGGAACTTTCATATACCCCAGGGGTGCAAATAAACTGGAAAAAGCAGAGCGTGGGGGTGGTTTTGAAAAAATCAGTACATGTGTATATGTTTTTAAAAAGCATGGAAAGTCTACCTAAAAATGTGCAATTTAGTTCAGTGAAACGATGCCGATTAAGAAAATAATACATAAGATTATATTTGGAAAGGTGCCCATTACGGGTGCGCTACCTTAACATGGCCTTGGACAGTAGATGACCCCTATTGAAATTGGGGTCACTAGTTCTCCGATTGCGGAGCTGTTGTTGGTAACTGTGGCTCATTTTGGTAACTGTGGCTCATTTTTTTAACTGTCATTGAAAGTTGTTAAAAGATGGTATTTGTAAGTCAGAGGAAACAGTTTTTCTGCTTATTTACATGATGTAAAAATAAAAAATGGCATTATTTGGTTGGGTAATGTTTAGTCATTCAAACTTAAGTTCCTCCAATTTGGTTTTTAATATGCAAATATGTTTGTGACACAAATTCAAAAGAGTTAGACTTAGTTAAATTCTAAATAGGGTAAAATAAAATAAAAGTCATGATTTAAGGCTAAAGTCAACTTGTCATATAAATATATTCAAAAAAACAACACACATTTCTGTTATGAGTATTATCAAGTAGAATGGCTTTGAAATAAAACTACATGTATTAAGCGCATTGTGTAAAGTTTCAGCCCAGATTAGCGTGCTCAGTCTGCACAGGCTAAACAGGGACAACACTTTCTGCCTGGACTGGACTTAAAAAACACAAAATTCCATAAAATCAAAAAGTGTTGTCCCTGATAAGCCTGTGTAGACTGCACAGGCTATTCTGGGATGGCACTTTACCCACATGCATTAAGCCCTGTTTTATCAGAGTGACAATTTTGCATATTTATACAAATTACTTCAATTTATTGAAGTTGTTTCTATTGAACGAGTTTTCCCAGATCAAACCTCATAATATATTTCTGATACTTTATTTCGTAGGACACAACCCCGAGTGTTATAAACTGGCAGGATTATGAGGGAAGGACTGCCCTTCATTTAGTGGTTGCCGATGGTAACGAGGCCGTCGTTAAGGCACTGGTGAGTACAGTACCAACCTGTGCTAACAACATTTAAACCTTGTTCTAGAAAAATTGGACTGGATACATGTGCCCAAAGTGTGATCCCGCAAAGGTACAACACTTTTTGCCTAATCTGGAGCAACACATTACGCACATGCTTTAAGCCTAGTTTTCTCAGTATATGGTCTGCTTGTATAAATCGACTACCTGTATTTTTATTTGTCATTTATGCTTCAAATATTAAAATAATTAGTTACACTCAGCTAGTAAATTGCCAAACCTAAGCTTACAACCTTTAAAACCTAGGAAAACTGGACTTAATACATGTGCCCAAACTGGGTCCAGCACAGGTACGACACTTTCCGCCTAATCTGGAGCAACACATTACGCACATGCTTGTAGCCTAGTCTTCCCAGGACATGGCTCACTTGTTTTAAACATCTACCTGCATTAAGTGACCAAAGTACTGTCCACTTGTCCTGTTTTCAACATGTCTCAGCAATGTTAAACAACTCACTGTATTCAACAACCAACAACAGCCACTGTTGACACCATGACCAATAAACAAAGACGTGTGTTTAAATGATAATTTTTGACTGGCTTAAACAGATGTCACTATGCCACAGATGCAACATGTTGAAAGTGTAAAAAAACAACATGGCTTTATTTATTTTTTTATTTTATGATTGCTTCAAATTATGAGTTAGTTTGTTACAGCCAGCTTGGTAATTGCAAATATAATAGACTAATAATAATAAATGACAATTAATGTGATATGATCACCAATAACAAATTATAAGCAACATCTATGCAATTTTAGAAAAATATTGATGTTATTTGGCAACTTTTTGAATATTTTTTTTATTTGTGGGTTCATATGAAGATAAAAAACAACAGGTCATGTGATCAAATTATCCAATCAGAATAACTTTTCTTTTCTTTTATACCTATTGATAAAATTTGACATTTCTATAGTAAAATAAAAGCAGTGAAAATAAATACATTGTTCTTTTCACCAGTGAGAAGAACACATTTTCTGAACTCCCTTTTCTATTTTTAGATTATCATAAATAATTATGCATATCACGAGTGAATTAAAATCTACATTCCACCGAATCCAACATATTTTCTTTTTATTTTATGCTTTTTCACTGTTTATTTAGATTTTAAAAGAGTTTAACTGGAGAATTTCGCTGGTATAATGACGTCATTTCGTCACACTAATAACGTCATTATGTGATTTGAACTGTATTGAGGCACGCCACAGGAGAAGGGGTAACTTTTCAGCGAAAGGGAAACAGCTGTTATTTATTTTCATGAAAAAGGGGCATAAAAGAAACAGAAAATTTGTTCATGTCAGTGTAAGATCGGTTGTAATTTCACTCGTGATCATAGAAAAATAATATTTTGACTCGTTGCTGCGCCACTCGTGGAAATATATTTTCTATGATCACTCGTGAAATAACAAACGATCTTACACTAACATGAACAAATATCCTCTTTTGCTCTAGATTTTAATACCTAAGAGATTGACTCAGATATTTGGCACTCTTCCATCAGAGATTCCTTACATTCTTAATTGAATTGTGTATCTTTAAACGCCATACTATTTTAATTGATGGGAATAGCTGTAGGACTTTTCTATCAAAAGGCAACTTTGTGATTACATCAATTGGTACACAAATTGCTTTCAGGTCGCTGTTGACAACTGCAATGTTTCTGCCCTGGACAACATGTTCAGGACCCCTCTACACTTGGCTGCTGTACTTGGTGAGTTACTGCCCCTTGTTTGTGTTCGGTGAATTTGTTTGGTTATAGTTTAAGATGGTTTCTATTTAAATGTCTGTTTTTAGGTTTATAATTGCGTTATGCATGTGATTCGCCTAGTCAAAGACAGTATACAGAATTTTCCTCCCCTCAGATTTCAGCTAAATCACACCCCTGATAATGTGTGTAGTACTGCTAGGGTTTTCATGTGCATAAAGGGTCCTCCCAGATTAGCCTGTGCAGTCTGCAAAGGACGATACTTTTTTCACTTTAATTGTAATTTTTGTTTAATTGAAGTCTCTTCTAAAGGAAAATCCAGTTGAAAGTGAACTCCCAAATAAGCATGGTTTTCGCACAGCGAAGCTCATTTTCATTCTTTGCATTTAAAAAACCCAATTAGCTCCACAAAAAATAAAAAACTAACACTGTTTGAGATTGTAAAACCAACTATTGTACCTATTGCCTAGCTATGGGTAAATGGGGCTAAATGCATATGCGTTAAGTGTTGTTCCAGATTTGTCTGTGCAGACCCCACAGGCTCATCAGGGTCGAGACACTTTTTGCATTAACAGGATTTTTGCTAAGTTAATTCCATAACTGCATAGGTTAATCTGAGACATAGAGAATATTATGTGAGTGTCGGAAAGAGATCAAGTTTATCATGCAAGGCTGAGAAACATGTAGCCGAGCGCTACAAAGTTTCGAGCCAAGCATGATAAACTTGATCTCTATCTGACACTCACATAATATTCTATTTATCCTATTATTTTGTGGTCGTTTATCGTTCAAAAAGAGTAAAAATACTTTAAAATACGAAGAAACAGCGCTGGTTTCCCAAGTTTACTCCGAAGTGTTTGTTTACTTCAATGTCATCGTTTGCTATGACCTCACATTGAACCATATAGTGTTCTTCAAATAGAGATCGGAAAACCATGGTCTAAAAATATCGATAGTATAAAGCTTAAGTTTATACGATCATTGTTATACTATCGATTTTCATCTGGTAATAGGATAAAATACTTTATGCACCTACATAAAGCCCAGTTGTCCTAGATTTTTTTTACTTTCAAAATAGTCTTGAAATCCGTTATCAGGTCATTCAAAGATCGTATCACTGCTGCTGGACAACAAGGCGGAGTTCTCGAGTTCAGACCAGAACGGGGCCACACCTTTACACTACGCAGCGCAAAACAACTTTGACGTGAGTGGGTCACTTATAAATCAGAGTTTTCTTTAAACATGAAGTTAATTTACAAATGGTAATACATAATGATTATTATGTATTTTTTATAAAAAATGTAAATCTGAATTAATGACACTGATGTTTTGAGATTACCCACTTGGCTAGTGTATGCAAACAAACGTTGCTCTGGGAAAAGTGGGCTTAATTCATGTGTGTAAAGTGTTGTCCCTGATTAGCCTGTGCAGTGCACACAAGCTAATCAGGGACAAATCATTCACATTTTATGTTTTCTTTTCGATTAAGGGAAGTCCCTTCTCAACTAAAATTCAGTGAAGGTGGACAGTGTTCTCCCTGATAAGCTTGTGCAGACTGCACTGGCTAATCTGGGATGACACTTTACTCACATGCGTTTAACCCCGTTTTCGCAGAGCACAGCTCTATTATTGTTTTTTGAAATGAACTACTTTCCCATTTGTCAAGCAATAAAATTGAAACTTCAAAAATGTCCTCATTATTACATGTGTAAGTGCAGATGTGCAAGACACTTTGTTCTTCTCTAATGATCCATATATGCTTAATCATATTCCCTTGAATGTGATTAACAGCTTTAGTTAAGTTAACAAGCATATCCAGCAATTTGTACCTTCTTTATAAAGTTCCCCTGAAAGGCACTTTCCCAATGGAAGGTAAAAAGTGCCAATGGCTGTCCGAAAAATTACCAAAATGAAGGAAAGTTTCGTGTATTTTGTTCCAAAAGCACATTTTCTGCACCTTTAATTGGGAATTGTTGGCAGTCATTAAGAAAATAATTCTATTTGAGATTGGAAATGGGGCCAAATAACGGCCTTAAATTTGACCAAAAAAACACTGTAACAGCTTTAGTTACGATAATAATCATATCCCTGATAAGCATGTGGGGACTCTTTTAGTTAAGTGAGCAAGCGTATCCCATTCATAGTTGAGTTAAAAGCTTACGTTAATTCAACAAGGGTATCTCATTCAGGGGACTGTGGAAGTGTTCATGTCTGTTCTGAACACAAAAACTGTCTAGGTGGATAGTGTTGTCCCTAATTAGCCTGTGCAGACTGCACAGGCTAACCCTGTACGACACTTAATGCACATTCATTTAGCCCAGTTTACTCAATCAGGAGACCGTGGAAGTGTCCTGTCATGGGCAAACCCTTTAATCTAGCCTTAAATAGCAAATCGTTTGCTGTTATTTAAAGCACGACTATTATATATAAAATATATATAGTGGAGCTATCCTACTCACCCTGGCGTCAGCGTTTCTGTTTCCGTTAGCTTGCAAATGTTAAAGTTTTCGTGCTACCCCAATTATTTTCATTTCCCTTGACATATTGCTTTCATATTTATGCCCCCCTTCGAAGAAGAGGGGGTATATTGCTTTGCACATGTCGGTCTGTCGGTCTGTTGGTCGGTCGGTCGGTCCGTCCACCAGGTGGTTTCCGGATGATAACTCAAGAACGCTTGGGGCTAGGATCTTGAAACTTCATAGGTACATTGATCATGACTCGCAGATGACTCCTATTGATTTTGAGGTCACTAGGTCAAAGGTCAAGGTCACGGTGACCCGAAATAGTAAAATGGTTTCCGGATGATAACTCAAGAATGCTTAGGCCTAGGATCATGTAAACTTCATAGGTAGATTGATCATGACTAGCAGTTGACTTCTATTGATTTTCAGGTCACTAGGTCAAAGGTCAAGGTCACAGTGACCCGAAATAGTAAAACGGTTTCCGGATGATAACTCAAGAATGCTTAGGCCTAGGATCATGAAACTTGATAGGTAGATTGACCATGACTCGCAGATGACGCCTATTGATTTTCAGGTCACTAGGTCAAAGGTCAAGGTCACAGTGACCCGAAATAGTAAAATGGTTTTCGGATGATAACTCAACAACGCTTATGCCTTGGATCATGAATCTTCGTAGGTAGATTGATAATGGCTGGCAGATGACCCCTATTGATTTTCAGGTCACTAGGTCAAAGGTCAAGGTCATGGTGACCCGAAATAGTAAAATGGTTTCCGGATGATAACTCAAGAACGCTTATGCCTAGGATTATGAATCTTCATAGGTACATTGATCATGACTCGCAGATGACCCCTATTGATTTTCAGGTCACTAGGTCAAAGGTCAAGTTCACGGTGACCCGAAAAAGTAAAATGGTTTCCGGATGATAACTCAAGAACGCTTATGCCTAGGATCATGAAACTTGATAGGTAGATTGATCATGACTCGCAGATGACCCCTATTGATTTTCAGGTCACTAGGTCAAAGGTAAAGGTCACAGTGACCAAAACATATTCACACAATGGCTGTCACTACAACGGAGCGCCCATATGGGGGGCATGCATGTTTTACACACAGCCCTTGTTTGCATACTTGTTTACCAACATGACCCCAAACTATAAACAAGAGCAGACAACTCTATCAAGCATTTTTTCATAATTATGGCCCCTTTTCCACTTAGAATATGCAGCAAATGTTAAAGTTTGCGTACTACCCCAAATATTTTCAATGTCCCTTGACATATTGCTTTCATATTTTGCATACTTGTTAACCATCATGACCCCAACCTATAAACAAGAGCAGACAACTGTATCAAGCATTTTGACAGAATATTGCCCCTTTTATACTTAGAATATGCATATTATTGATAAATCTATGTTAAACTTTGCGTAATACCCCAAATTTTTCCTATATCCTTTGACATATTGCTTTTATATTTTGCATACTTGTTTACCAACATGACCCCAACCTATAAATAAGAGCAGACCATTGTATCAAGCATTTTGACATAATTATGGCCCCTTTTACACTTCGATAATTGAACATTTTGCTTAAATTGCCATAACTTCTTTATGTATGATCACATTTTATTATTACTTTGACAAAACAACACTTACCTGAATACCACAATGGATTCGACCCAAACAATACGCCATGCCCCTATCCAGATTCCCTGCCCCCTCAACCATCCCCCATGCCCCCCCCCCCCATTTTGTTTTTAACATCTAATAAATTACCACAGCCCACATTATACCCCCCTCTCCCCCCCCCTCCCTTCCCCCCCCCAACCTACCCCCCCCCCCCATTTTTTTTAACATCATCTAATAAATTACCCCACACCGCATTATACCCCTCTCTCACCCCTCCCCTACCCCACCCCCCACAATTTTTTTCTCCTTTTTTTATTTTTGAAAGATTGTCTAATAAATGACCACACCCTACATTATACCCCCTCTCAACCCCCCCCCCCCCCCCCCCCCCCCCCAAATTTGTTTTTATATTTTTTCCTTTTTTTATTTTTGAAAGGTCGTCTAATAAATTATTGAATATGAACAATTTCCCCATGATGGCTTACGTTATACTGTCAAGCACTCGAATAGTCGAGCGCGCTGTCCTCTTGTTAAAAAATACATTTTTTTGAGATCAGGAAAGATGCCGTTGTAAAGGTAAGATCATACATTATTTTATTTGCAGAAAATTAGGAGCAAGAAGCCATGCTTGGAAACATCATTTTTGTACGCACATAAAAAACACCTCAATTAAATCCGAATCAGGAGACAGTTGAAGTGTTTCTGTCTCGCGCCAATGTGACAGAGGAAGCAGATGTGGAGGGCAGGACGGCGTTCATGTGGGCAGCGGGCAAGGGGGCGGACCAAGTGTTGGAGACCTTCCTCAAACACAACGTGGACATACAGCAGGTCGACAAGAATGGCGGCACAGGTATGCCCTTGACATTTCTCATGATTACCTTAAAATTTCATGTTTGTCCTTTATGTTAACGTGTGGCGCGGACTGATCTATCTATAAGACCAGAATAAAATAATGATGGCTCTGTGAAAATTGGGCTTGATGCCTAAAGTTTTGTCCAAGATTAGCTTGTGCTGACTGCATGGGACGACAAATAAATGTGGCATTGATATTTCATGTGACCTTGACAATTTGTAAAATTACTCATAAGGATTGTAGACAGACATGTCAAATCGGACAGCAGTTTTGGTAAATATAATTCTTATTTGAGTTGCAAACGTATTAATCAGAATGGTAGAAATTGAAAAACAAATCTTGCTTTATCCCTTTTTTTATACCCCCACAAACGAAGTTTACGGGGGTATATAGGAGTGAGCTTGTTTTACTTTAAACAACTCTTTGTTGGTCTGTTAGTTGGCTGTTTAGTGCTCTCATGGTCCAGGTTGTTGTTGTTTTTGTACTTGGAGGGGGTAAAGCCTCACCTTTTTATTGGGGAAAAAATAGCAGAATATCACGGATTTGGGGTTGTATTTGAGCACCTTGTTGGCTGTTTGGGGGAAAATATCAACAACTATAAACAACATTCACACTTGAAGTTTTATTGTTTAATGTACTAATTTTATTTTAATATATACATTTTAAAATCATCAATTTCACTAACATGCTACTACAGTAAAGTGTACAGAGTGACACACATAATACAGCAGAATATGAATATGAATCTGGTTATAATCAGATAAACTTACATATAAATGAAACCATGTTTGACTTTACCCATTTACAATGATTATCTTTTTGACAATGCTGTAACAGCATCGTCCAAGGTATGATAACCATAAACAAATTCTTCACAATGGCGACCTATGTTAAAGACCAAGCCAGTCCGATTGAGATAACTCGATTTTTCAGTTACTTCCCTTTTGCATTCGCCACTGCGTAGGAGATTGCTCTTCGTTGATAACATTCTCCTAGCAGAGTTGTCGTTCGTGTTTCAACATTGAACAATGGCCGCCCCCATGAGAGTCTCGATTCAAAACTTTCTTACTGCATAAATTGGCTTGTTTCGCTATTTAGAAGCTGTCATTTATGATATATGAATTATTTATTCACTAAATCTCCGCTAATGACAACAATGGATGGAATACGAAGCATATATTCGATGTGAATGGATCACTTTCTACAACAATGGCTTCGCCCATGAGAGACTTGATAACACTCGTGTCAAAACTTTCTTACAGCTTAAATTGGCTTGTTTCGCTATTTAGTAATGCAACAATAAATGGAATTCGAAGGATATATTCAATGTGAAATGAAGCACTTTCTTGATCTCGACAGATTGACAAGGCAAAACTGGCATACTGATGATACTGGTATTTTTAGTTATCAATTTAAGTCACATTTTGCTTTATAAATTTTGTTCGAGCATTTTGCGACTTATTGAATGGCTATGATACCCGATATCAACAGCTCATATGGGATTTGCATATCACCAAGCTGTCCTGAAATACAACATTGATTACAAACTCTTTACTCATATTACTGGTTTGTATGAATTCTTTCTTCTTTCTATTTAAGTAGTTGATATCATAGTCTAAATAATTAGACGTAATTTACCGTTTAGTCCATGTATATCGACCTCATATTTATAGGAGTAGATATTATGTTAAAGGGGCCTTTTCACAGATTTTAACATGTTTTGAAGTTAGTCATTAAATGCTTTATATTGATAAATGTAAACATTGGATCTTAAAAGCTCCAGTTAAAAATCCAGAATAAAATTCTTTAAAAAAAAAGTAGTCCGCCGCAGGGCTTGAACCAGTGGCAATCTTAGTCCTGGAGTAAAAACCCATTAGCCTGCTCAACTTTTCTGCCAAGTATAAATGGTTGACGTATTTTATACTTAATATAAGCAATCTTCGTAGTTTCACACAATTAAACAACAACAACATAACTCTCCAAATTATTCAATCGTTTCGCGTTGCAACGCTTTATAATTTTAAATCGTTAAAAGATGCATATAATGGCTATATTAGACCATGGTAAATGTTCAGTAATACTGTTTCCTAAAAATAACATAACTTAAACAAAAATTTGCGAATCCGATACAACTTTTTTCAATTTTTGTCAATTTAACAAAACGTGAAAAGATCTCTTTAAAGTTAAATGAACTGTATCCCAGTAAAAGAGACATTAAGGCGATTGTGGCCAGTTTAGATCCAGTTCAGCCTGCAGTTGCTTGAAAGCTGTTTGCTTAAGAGCGGTTTTCTGACAATGACAAATAGTTTAATTGGATACTGATTAGACTGCCCTTTTCCTGTGACCTGGCTTATTAAATTCAGAAGCCTGGTAACAGTTTAACGTTAATGTTACCAATGTGTCAGACCAGGGCCTGGATTTTGAAATCTAGGACATGCATGGTCAGAAGATGTCATTTAAGATTATACATTTTTTCAAACATATACAAATGCATACAAATATAAATAGTAAAATGCACTAAGTCAGAAGGCATTTGACTTTCGGCTGGTGCCTTGGCACACCAGGTGTTTCGGTTGCAATAGTTTGATGGACTCACTACTTGGATGTGTAGTTATATTATTTACAGTATATCAAACAGTATTTAGCATGAACCAATGATTTTTCAAACATAAATAATTATTGATGTAAAATGCTTGAAGGAATAATATTTAAGGTTTAAGAAGGCATTTTCTTTTTGTTTTAAAGGATATCTTTGAAAATCATATTTTTTATGAATTTTTTGGCAACAAGGGGTAACGCATTTTTAAAAAATGTAATTAATTTTCGACAAAAAACTGGTACCATGAGTAGCATGAAACAATTTTTCTTTAAACATTTGTAATTGATGAAAAATGATTGCAAAAATAATGTCTAGGATCTAATAAAGCAGTTTTTATTTTATTTTAATAGGTTACTCTGAAAATTCTATTTTTCATTATTTTTTTTTGCAGCAAGGGGTTATGAACTTTAAAAAATGTTACTGGCTTTTTAGACCAAAACTGGTACTATGATAATACTATAATGCACTTTGCCAAAACATTTATAATTATATTGTTTATTCTTGAAAATGTATTTCCCCTATTCACTAAAAATAACACTTATGATCAGAAAAGTCATATATAATGATGTTTACTTTTATTTTCAAGAAGCATAATGCCTATTTTTAGTTGTATTCAGCCACAAGTTCTTGTCAGCCACTTTAGGGTTATATGTTGCCTTTCTTTTACTAAATGCGAAATAATTCTACGCTTTTAGACATTCATAAAATATTTTATGTCTTTACAACACCGACAGGCTAATAAATTTATATATCAAGTACTTCCATACTAACAGGACCATTCTAGGCGGGCAACCTAGCAACCTTGATTTGTTCATATCTTCCTATCAATCTGTTATATGTGTTACGAATCATTTGTTCGGAGAACATTTAATGTTTGTTATAACTTTTAAATAATTCAAAGTTCAAAGTGATATTGTTATTGACCGATAAACCAACATACTGATTAAAAGGGAATATTTTATTAATTATTTGCATTTTGTCTTACATGAGAAATATTTGCCTAAATGTTTTTCAAACTACACTGTAACTCAAATATAGCCCGGTCAATGGGGTCCAAGCCGCGAAACAGCGTTATAACGGATCCGCGTTATAAGTTTTGAGCTCATTTAATGAAGGGCGCTATAAAAAAACAGGTATAGAATAGCCTATAATATAGGTCATGTATATTGCCATGCTGTGTTGACGCAAATACATGCATATAAATCGAATCGTATCGATTACAGTATACATACCGCTTTTCTTATGTGCACATTTATCTGATAATCCAATAAAATTGCAAATCACTTAAAAAATAATAATCTTGAACATTAATGACGATATATGTTTAAGAAATTCGTAAACACAACCGTACGCATATATGCCATTTTCAGAAATGTTAAGAGTACAGTGTATTATGGGGCAGAGCTTTCATTGGACGAGCGACTTTAAATTTAGATTGAATGCAATACGATTCATGTACAAAAAATTGTTTTATTGCGTCATACGCATGCAAAAAACGTGTTTCCCGGGGACTTTCTGATACAGCACGAAAATGAAAGTGAAACTCTGTTAACAATTACCGGTACACTGTGTTCGCTTGTAAATAAATTGTCTGCATTATTTAATTTCTTATACACGAACTGAAAGATTAAATGGCATTATACTAGAAAGATAATGAAATGACAGAAAAAGTTGTTTTAAACAGTGGGCAATATATTTCACAGCCGCTCATTTAATATAATAGTCAAACTGCAACCATATATTACAGTAAGACTGTTTCAATAGTTTTGAATTACTTTAATTGTATAACTATCCCGCTTGCACTTAACTTATGGAAATTATCGCACTGAACCGCTCTGATGAGGAATACATGTAATAAACACTGACACGCGAGTTTTTCACACCTTTATTGACATTACACAACAGATTAACACCTGTCGGTGTTGTTTAACCTCGAGGCGATTATAATCGGTTCAACGGAAGGTTGAATAACGCAATCAACATGTGATTGCCGCCATCTTTGAATTGTCTGAATATACATGAAGTTGCATAATACGGATTTGAATCAGAAATCAAATGGAAGGTTGGAGAAAAAATGGGATCCAAGCACCCCCCGCGTTATATTGGATTCAGAGTTATAACAGAGCGCTTTATAATGGAGTTACAGTGTATAGAGAAATCTATATACAATTAATAATTGACGACGTTTATCAAAAAACATTTATGAAATGGAAGTTTAAAGATAAAAATAAATAATGCAAGTTTTTGTCAGATATTCGTAATAATTTCCATTATAATTGAGTGTCTGAGCAATGTGGATGAATGAGTATATCGGATAAAACGAACACTTGTCTACACTTGAATTATGATTTATTTTTCAATATTGTATGCACTTAAGTTTAGCCTTTATGCTTTTTTTGCATTTATAGACAGTGTCCCTCCCCAAAATCAAGGAATTATTACTTGTCATTCATTTGTGTAATGGTATACAATAATGTTGTGGTAGAATATTTGAGAAAAACATTAGAAACGAAACTTGTCAGTGATTAAATTTTCCATATGGTTATGGCAATTACCGATCGTCGGTTTCTGTAAAACAATACGTCACGGTTTCCAAAAATATGATGGTTATGCCCAAAGATTTTGGTGTTAATGAACATTATTGGTTTATATTTTAATAATTTCGATTCTCATAATAGGTAATTTCAAGGCTGATAATCTTGAAATATTCAAGCTATTCTTTCGTTTTGCATATGTCTGTCGATACATCTGTACAATCGGTAATTTCCGTAACCATTCGTTAAATTGTAGCAGACACAAGTTTAAATGAAAAAAATTATGTTTTACACTAATATTCTACCTCTTTCTTGCTAAAAACTAATGCATGAATGATTTAAAAGTAATATTGCATCGTTTTCAGCCAGGAACACTGTCTATGACCGCGAAAAAAAAACATAAACTTTTTGATTTACGATATTTACTTTATAAATAGCTTGCATGTGGCATGGCATTGCATGTTCCGCAAGATAAATATCTCGACTTTATTTATTGGATGATTTCGGACTGTTTCATCCAATCAGAAAATAACGTAATTTAGACCCGTGTTTAGGGAGATAATTAAGTACCACTTTTTATACAAGTTGCCTCCCTTGTTGGTTCATTCTACTGTATTAGTATGCCCCCCTTCGAAGAAGAGAGGGTATATTGTTTTGCACATGTCGGTCCGTATGTCCGTCCACCAGATGGTTTCCGGATGATAACTGAAGAATGCTGGATGCCACGTTTATATTCCGATCTTCATAAAATTTGGCCAGAATATAAGTCTCAATGATATCTTGGATCAGTTCGAAAATGGTTACAATTGGTTGAAAAACATGGCTGCCAGGGGGTGGGGCATTTTTCCTTATATTGCTATAATAAAACATTGTTAACACCCAAGAGGTCACATTTATTTCCCGATCTTCAAGAATTTTGGTCACAATATTTGTCCCAATAATATCTTGTTATCTCAGGTGAACGACTTTGGGCCTTTCAGGCCCTCTTGTTTGTTCATCTTACCATTTGAAGAAAAGATATCATTGCACAGATGTCTTTTACTTTTCGAATGTGTTATGCTGCATTTCTTATGTGGCTTGTTCGGGGTATATTGTTTAGCACATGTCGCTCAGTCCGTCAGTTGGTCCGTCCACCAGATGGTTTCCGGATGATAACTCAAGAACGCTTAGGCCTAGGATCATGAATCTTCATAGGTACATTAATCATGACTGGCAGATGAACCCTATTGATTTTCAGGTCACTAGGTGAAAGTCAAGGTCACAGTGCCAAAAAATATATTCACACAATGGCTACCACTACAACTGACAGGCCATATGGGGGTTGTGCATGTTCACAAGATAAAGGGGTAAGGTCACAGTGACTATAATGCTTAGGCCTAGGATCATGAAACTACATAGGTACATTGATCATGACTGGCATATGACCCCTATTGATGTTCAGGTCACAAGGTCAAAGGTCAAGGTCACAGTGAGTCAAAACAGTTTAATGATTTCCGGATGATAACTCAAGAATGCTTTCGTCTAGGATCATGAAACTTCATAGGTACATTGATCATGACTTGCAGATTACCCCTATTGATGTTTAGGTCACTAGGTCAAAGGTCAAGGTCAAAGTGACTCAAAACAATAAAATAGTATCCGGATGATAACTCAAAAATGCTTACACCTAGGACCATTAAACTTCATAGGTACATTAATCATGACTGGTATATATCCCTTATGGATTTTCAGGTCACTTGGTCAAAGGTCAAGGTCACAGTGATTCATAACAGTAAAAAGGTTTCCTGATGATAACTCAAGAATAGTAAGGCCTAGGATCATGAAACTTCATAGGTAAATTGATCATGACTGGCAGATGATCCCTATTGATTTTCAGGTCACTGGGTGAAAGTCAAGGTCACAGTGCCAAAAAATATATTCACACAATGGCTACCACTACAACTGACAGGCCATATGGGGGTTGTGCATGTTTTACAAACAGCCCTTGTTTGTCTTATGTTGGTTAATATTCATCTCGGTCAAATCTAGGTTAAGTTTGAAAGTAGGTCATATGTGGTTCAAACTAGGTCAACAAACCAAATCACAGAAAAGGTTAGTGAACACTCCAGAGGTCACATTTTCTTCCAGATCTTCATGAAAATTAGACAGAATGTTATCTCGATGAAATTAAGTTTCAGTTTGAAAGTTGGTAGTTTGTCAAAAACTAGGTAATTAGGTCAAAATATAGAAAACTTCCTTTATCTTTCTACAGGTCACATTTTCTTCCTGATTTTCATGAAAATTGCTTACAATTTTTATGTCCATCTTAATCAAATCAAAAGCTGAATTTGCAAGTTGGTCATGTGCAGGCTAAAGCTAGGTTACAACTTAGTTTGTTCATACTCACAATGCCTTTTTTCTAGATCTTCATGAAAAATAAGTTAACACCACTAGGAAACAATCAGTTTCAGGTGAGCCACATTGTGCTGTTAAAGCTATCTATGTATAGTATAGATTGTTACAAAACCTTGTTTATCAATAAAAATAAATGAAAAAAATGGCTTTCTAAAAGTTGTAGTCTTGGATGATATATTCCTCAACTTATAATCTACGAAAATCTTTTGAGAAGAAAAACAAAATTTGACTATTATTATACCCAAACATACTGTGATTGGGGGCTAGCACCGGAATTCTCAATTATGTTCCTCGAAAAATAATGGGTTAGCATAATGTTGCTGGTTTATCCAGTTGTCTGTACCATTACTCCCAAAATAATTGTAAGTTCAAAATGAGATATTTAGGTAAATAAATCTCATTGAAGAGAGTGCAGTGTCCAAGAACGGAAACGATTGCACCACAACCATTAACTATTGACCTGCGGATAAATGACAAGCAATAAAAATTACACAATTGCGGTGATGTAGATAAACTTAAATGGATGCTTATTTATTTTATGCTTTCCGGTAATTTATACAGAAATATCAGTGAAATAAACTGGTATTTCACTGTTTTAAACAGTGAAAAATAACAGTGAAAATATCGATATTTTTCGCTGTTTTTCTGGGAAAATCGATATTCCGCCGAATCCAACAAATATCCTCTATCAAAAGCATCGTCAAACCAGTACTTTCAGTGCTTTGATTAGAGCTGCTACAATATATCAGTATATATCGCAATACGCAATCCGCATATTGTATTGCGATACGATCTGCTTTTACATGTCATAATGTAAAATTTAAGATGTAGCTTATGGAAAATTGGAAAATAAAACACAAATAATTACATTAAAAAAAATGTAAATTGATGTTATTATAGACAGAAGGAATAATGATCAAATTTTTTTTTACGTAGCAGCTTTCTGATAGGTTACACCACCGGCTTTTAAACATCATCAATTCTCTTTCGGGTTATTATTCTTCTTGTCGGCTTTTATAATAGTTCTCAAAATGGCAGACGAAACGAACACCGAGTTTGACTTTATAGACAATTTGAAGGGAAAAAGTGTTGTTTAACAACACAATAAACATACAATACAAAGGTTATGTTCATGTAATTAAGTTGTTTTTGGTGATTATCTGGTGAGTTATAATTCTGGTACAAGTAAGCAATATATAGCAATATATTGCAATACGGGTTTTTGAACTGACAATATATTGCAATACGGTTTTGGGCGTATGGTTGCAGCACTAATCATTAGAAATGTTTTTTTCTTTGAGAGAAGGCTAAACTCCAATTAACAAACACTAACTTTTATCGGACATTCATTCACTGTTTAAATTTATTATAAATATTGTTTGTATCTAAGAAGTATTCTCCATTGTTGACAGACACAAGCATTTTATTAACCCCTATTATTTATAATATGTCCGTCTCGAATTCGATATGATTTCTCATTGTTCAGAGATTGGATTTTTTTTTTCTCCATTTAAGCAATCTTGGAATAATGATCTATGAAACATGTATGGGTAGCAACGTAAAATCCTATATGTCTGACTACATTCTTGAACCAAAATTTAAGTCATTATGAGTGTTGAATTCATTAGATATTTACAAATGTTGGTGTTTTTAATTGTTAAATATAAAGGCGATTATGGGGGAAAAGCCATGACAGAGGAGAGAAATACCTCAAAAGAATAGGGAATACACACTGCAGTTCTCAATGAAGGACAACAATGATAAATGGAACATTATAACTTAAATGACAAGGTTCACTAAAAAACAAAAATGGCCCTTATATAATGGCTATGAATGGTTTGGTTAAACTGTATAGTTTTGAAAAACTATCCCTAAAACGCTATTTATATTGCTATTCTTTTTATGTCCCCCACTATAGTAGTGGGGGACATATTGTTTTTGCCCTGTCTGTTGGTCTGTTGGTCTGTTTGCGCCAACTTTAACATTTTGCAATAACTTTTGCTATATTGAAGATAGCAACTTCATATTTGGCATGCATGTGTATCTCATGAAGCTGCACATTTTGAGTGGTGAAAGGTCAAGGTCAAGGTCATCCTTCAAGGTCAGAGGTCAAATATATGTGGCCAAAATCGCTCATTTTATGAATACTTTTGCAATATTGAAGATAGGAACTTGATATTTGGCATGCATGTGTATCTCATGGAGCGGCACATTTTGAGTGGTGAAAGGTCAAGGTCAAGGTCATCCTTCAAGGTCATTGGTCAAATATATGTGGCCCAAATCGCTTATTTTATAAATACTTTTGCAATATTAAAGATAGCAACTTGATATTTGGCATGCATGTGCATCTCATGGAGCTGCACATTTTGAGTGGTGAAAGGTCAAGGTCATCCTTCAAGGTCAGAGGTCAAATATATGTTGCCCAAATCGCTTATTTTATGAATACTTTTGCAATATTGAAGATAGCAACTTGATATTTGGCATGCATGTGTATCTCATGGAGCTGCACATTTTGAGTGGTGAAAGGTCAAGGTCAAGGTCATCCTTCACAAGGTCAAGGTCATCCTACAAGGTCAAACATCATATAGGGGGACATTGTGTTTCACAAACACATCTTGTTGTCATTGCTACCAAATCAAGTACGCTGCATGGTTTATTCCATTATTTCACAAAAAGGGGGACATCAGACGCACCTTTACAAAAAAGATATCGGAACTGATAAGAACATTGTCCTTAGGTATTCAATGTATGAAGAAGAACTTTCTAGAAATATTGTTTAAATACTATGAGTATATTTTCCATAGCATGTAGATTTATAAAAAATAAAACACAGTTTCCCATTTTATTTGTTAAATAGGCAAAATTTAAAGAACTGTACTGTATATATAAAATTATATGAAGTTAACGTTATGATAGCAAGTTGACAAAGCAATATAAATTATAACTGTATAGATTGCAGTCATTTTCTTGTATTTAGTGATAAGTTTTCGTTATTTTACAGCGTTCTTTGCAAAACGCTGATAAATTTTATAGAGCACAGCAGAAATGCCAAAACTAGGAACGAGCACAAGAACTCACATCATTTAATGACGTTGTGATACGCAAATTGTAAATTTCTTGTTTGTCAAGAAAAAAGCCTTATATATTTACTAGAACATTAACATTTTATTATAACCATGTTTTTAAATTTAATTTGACTGCATTATCACGGATCTGTAATAGGTCTAGTTAAACAATCCTGTAGAATCTATTATTTTTCATGAAGGATTTTCTCAAGGAATTTTCTAACATGATCGTTTACTCCTTAAGCGGCCAGTATGAAATGTATGAGTAGATGAGTGACATCACGCGCAAAGTTTAGACTCTGCCACTGGTTGGCAAAATATGGTGTTTGCATATAAGCACGTATAGAAAAAGCTGACATTATCATAATTTATATACACAATTATTCAAGACATTTAGTATTAGTTTACTCATTGATGTCTGCATAAAGCATTAGTGTACAAGAAAATGCACAAACGATAATAGTGTCATTACTAATTGCTTTAACTGAGTAAGAAACATGTATAAAATACAATCTTCATTTTAGGTATTATTGTTGTTTTCATTCGACTCATTTTAGCAATCAATTTTGTAGAAGAAAAACCCTCAGAAATCTAACTATTTTCAGAATAAATTAAAGTGAATGTACTTAAACAAATGAGATGAAAACAAACAACAAAGTATTTTAATGCTTCAAATTCAAGGTTTTTTTTTTCAGTTATCTTAAATAATTTTTTAATTTATGTAAAAAGAAATGACTGCCAATATATAGATTCAAAATATATTTATGTTATGTAAATTACAGACATTATAGTTTAAACTAAAATTTGTTTATCAGTTCTAGACACCTTGTTAAGTAAAAGAGAAATATAAAACAATTGTAATACATGCAACAATATTATATATTCTATAATAGTTCTTATGATCCCAGAAAGTCTTTATATTCTTTCAACTAATGACATTATTTGTTTACAAAATAAATGCATCTGTAATAATACTAACATTGTTGTAGTATTATAACACAAACATATTTTAATGCACAACATAATTCCATGGCAATAAATAATCTGAATCATCAATCAGGATACATGTAGAGTTATGCTATTGAACTTTGAACACCAGGATGTTGCTGTTGAAATAAAGTGCCACAAGGATGGACGCAGTGTGTCTGTTGTAGCAGACTGACAGTGGGTACACCACTCCATCCTCCTTTGTAGCAAGAATAGCCAGCTTCTTTCTGCCCTCATCGTCCACCTGTATGATAGTGTGTGACAGGAATCCACATACCAGCACCTGGCCTGCAGGTGTCACGTGTACATCATGTGGCTGTATTAGTGCAGGGTCAGTGAAGGTGGCCAGGACTGAACCATCCCTGGCCAGGGTGACGAGCTTGTCATGGGTGATGTACAACTTGTCCCCTGTGGGACTCACAGCACACTTCTTTACTGCAAAACAGAGTAACATCACGATATTGAAAAATACATTTAGTAGATAATAAAAAATCTTATTTAAACTGTATAAATAATGGTAAAGAACAGATAATATATAATAATAATTATTATTAAAGTTGCGTTCCAGTGTTTTGTTTTCTCTTTATGTTGACTTGTTTATATTTGACTTGTGTTTGTGCTTTAAGATTTGAAGTCTTTCATCAAAGCATGAAAGGAAACAATACTTAATAATGCGTGTTAGTTGGTGTAACTACATGCAGTTATAATAAATTTACCAAACATGTACACATTATTAAACATTCATTGACACACATTGAAATATTTTACATGACTATCATACAAAATAATAACTATAGATATTAATTTTATCACACACATCTCACAAAGTGTTATTGTATGATAAATGTTTTTTTTTGTAATTTAATAATTTTTTAGAAAAAAAAACAGGTTACAAATAGTGAAAAGAAAAAGAAATGCAGAATCTACTATAAAATCAATATGATTCAACAGAAATAAATTTTTGTAGTTTCCGTTCAGTCACAAAATAAAATGTTTTACCAAGTTTTTATTCCCAAAGTCTTATATAATTATCAGACTTAAATAAACAACACAGTTTTTATGATCCAACGAATAGCCCTGATTTATCTTATCCATGAAATTTAATATCATTAAAATAAATTTAATTCACATACATTTCTAGACATGGCATACAGGGAATGTCTAAATAAAAAATATATACTTTTCTTTTATACCTAATGATAAAATATGACATTTCTGCAGTGAAATAACAGCAGTGAAAATAAACAAATGGTTCTTTTCACCGGTGAAAAGAACAAATTTTCGGAGCTCCTCTTTCTATTTTTAGATAATCATAACTAAATTTAAGTATATTTTCTATGATCACGCGTGAATTATAATCGACATTCCACCGAATCCAACAATTGTCTTCTTATTTTATGCTTTTCACCGTTTATTTACATTGTAAAAGAATGTAACTGGAGAATTTCGGTGGTATAAGGACGTCATTTTGTCACACTAATGACGTCATTTTGTGTTTTGAAATGTATTGAGGCACGCCACGGGAGAAACTCCGAGAAAGGGTAACTTTTCCGGGAAAGGGAAACAGCTGTTAATTACTTTCTTGAAAAAGGGTTATTAAAGAAACAGAAAATTTGTTTATGTCTGTGTAAGATCGTTTGTTATTTCACTCGTGATCATTGAAAAATAATATTTTCACGAGTGACTTTTGAAATAACTAACGATATTACACTGACATGAACAAATATCCTCTATGTATACTTAACTGCAGCTGAATTAATACATTGATGGTACATTATAATCTATTTGTTCGGCGTATTCCAAATCGTATCCAGATTAATCCACTCTGAGTCTTACCTGTATATAGACCTGATTTATCCTCATACATCTTGCTGACTTTTTTCCCACTCAGCGTGTACTTGTAGAGTGCTATCTTATCAGTAATATACAGGTCTTCCTGGTGGCAGGCAATACCTGCACATGCATGTTGTAACTGAAGCTTCCTTCCTGTCACCAGCTTCCTGTTGTTGACTGTGATGAACTGGACCTCACAACCTTTCAAAGTCACAGCCACTTCACTGGGTGTGATCTGACACATATCAAATGACGTGGTTGTCAGACTATAGTGACTCACCACCTGGTGCTGCTGGTCAAGCAGCTTGATTGTGTTATTACGATTTTCTGCTATCAGGACCTGTCCTTCTGGGAGGACACAGATGGCTGTGATATAGCATTCCTTTGAATCACTTGATATGCTTACATTATGTACAGACTTTCCCTGCACAGTGAACACCATGTTTGGATCCTCTCGTCCCATCAATGTTTGTGTACTGTGGTCAATCTTTCCAAGATCTGACAGTGTTGACAAGTACTGTACAATTTCATTGTTAGGCTGAAATGTTATTGAAACTTTAACCTGAAGAGAATTCTTCTTTAGAAAGGTTTCACAATGCTGTATTTTGTCCTTGCATTTCCAGGTGGCTATAAAGGATAGTTCCAGCTTGCTTTTATCACTTATGTCCTGAATGGCATCTCGAAGTTGTTTCAATTCATCCTGAAGACTGATACATTTGTCAACATCATCTTCGCAAGAGGCTTGCAGTTTTGTCAGTGTATCTTTCATTTCATTAAGTGTTTTCTGTTCAATCGTGTCTAATGCTGCATTTATTTTTCGCCGAGTTTCATGTATCTTTTGTAACTGCTCATCAAATGAATTTTGCATATACTGAAGGCTAGCCTCTTGGTTGCCTTGAAGTTTCCTCATTTCTTCCAGAATTGTTTGGATAGAAACTGACAGTTTTTTAAGGTCTGTGGACTGGATTTTTACTGTGTCTGATATAAGAGTTACCTTTGGGCAGTGTCTGAAAGTAAAGGGGAAAAACACTTTAAATTATATAAAATACTAATATACCTATTCTTTGAAAGCTTTTATCATGGGAAAATTCTTTGGTAAAGTCAGAATGAGATGCATATATTACATGCATACAAATGGTATAATCAAAAATATTCATTTATTTCAATCTAAAACATAAGTATTCATTTCATCAGACAGTTTACTGGATATAAAATACATGACTCAATTACAAAGCCTTAAATTGCAGTCTTCTTTCTATTATAATTATCGTACATGAAATAATGAATTTCTTATTGAAATATTTTGTTTTTCATTGATATAATAAAATTATTTTTTCTTTCTAAAAATTATAGTTCCAGCTTGCAAAGAAGTTTGAAAATCCTACGTTTGTTTCGGGTGTTTTTTTTTCCTATTCTTCAAGTTAAACTATACCTGTGATTAAGGAATGCACAATTTGTGCAGCACAGCTCACTGTGTTCATCGCAAAACATTTTCAGGTTTTCATCTTTATGGACATTGCATTTCAGAAGAAAATCTTCCACTTTCTTTGTCACTGGCCATTTCTTCATGTGTTCCCTTCCAAAAGTGTCATGTTTAGTAAACAACTGGCTGTGCAGGTTAATACAATTCACACAGTAAAACTTCACACACGATTCACAGTAGAAATCAGCCATTTTATCCAGTTTTTTGTCTTCACAGCTGGAGCACAAGAAGTCTTGGATTATGTCGGAGCCCTTTTCAATGGTGGATTGTGAAAAAGTTGCCATTTTACTGAATGATTGTTACAAACACAGTAGCTTTAGATACTTTTACTTTATAATTTACACTTTGGCTTAATTTAAGAGCTGATCAAATCACGCCCACCAAGCGCTGGTCCATAGTCCGATAACAAGTAGCACCTAGTACAGCCACTATCAAATAAAGATAAAACTGAAGTTTGTTTAAAGGTTCAAAGTCCAGTAGCGAAAGTCACTATATTATCTGTCACGTGAACTGAAGGGTAAGATGTAACCAGCTGGTGATTACAACTCCAGTTTGAAGTTAGTTTATGTGGGGATAAAAATATCAAAGTTCAAGGCAGTGTTCAATCAATAAACTCACAGACTGTTCAGGTTTTATGCTGTTTGCTGCTCATCAGTATTTATGGGTTGGAGATGAAGCCTTTAAGATTTGAATCTAGTAAGAAAGGTGTTTAATAAATTTAACTGTCTATAGGACTACAAATGCATCAAAATACGTATCTAAGTGGTAAAGGGTTAAGTGAACTTAATGTCATAACTTTCAGCAGGATGTGTACTATTCAGACAAATTAATTAAATAAATAAAAACTTGAAAGTTACTGTAACTGTCCTTATCATGACTGAAATATACCACCCCTAATTTGTCAGATGGGGCATTGCTGGATTTATATTCATATAATATAACAGATTACGCTTAAAGTTTTCATGATTGGCTGCGTACGCAAATTAAAGAGGACCTGAGATATGTAGCTGACATGCGTGTTTGTGTTCGAAATGAAGTTTTAATCTAGGTTTTTAGCATAGGTGCAACGCACTTATGCTTAAGGACTTAGGTATAAGCTACATTTCGAAAACCCACATCGATCGGTTGACCATTATGAAGCCTTACCTGATCAAAAATCAGACGAAATATCTATTTAATTTAGTATATGGTAATTCTTACAATTTTTTTTTGGAAACGTTTTTCTAACGTTTTCTTCCAAGAATATTGCTGACACCGTTTTTAGTGAATTTTTCTAATACTGTTTTACGTAAAAAAAACTTCTAAGAAACTAAAACAAATTTTGTTAGTAAAACAATTCTGTTCTTGTTGATAGTGACCTCACACCTAATTTCTATTTCCTTTGTTTACTGTTCTGTGAGAGGTCAAATGTTTACATAACTGATTTCATAAGGCCCTGGTTTAAGGATATGTAACATTTCATCGGTTAATTATAAATAGAAATTGAAACAACCTTTCTATGGATTTGATGAAGTAGAGTTTGAAAGTAATAGAGATGTGTTAATTGAAGTTAAAATGATTTACTTTGAGCCAGAAATTAACGTTACGAGTAGAGCTAACGGTTTAAATGTGGCATCGGATTTAATTGATTCGCGTGAATTCTGGACGAGTGTTGTGTCTGTAAAATATTAAATGGAAAGCTGTAAATGTATCAAGTCGGAAAAGAAAACGGATTGTTGCATAATGATATGCGTGAAATAATGTAATTCGACGTATTTATTTTCATAGTTATGTCATTTTGTAACCATTCACATTCGTCACTATTTGGAATTCCCGTTTCTAAAAATAGAACATTTTGGTTAATCGTTAAGGTTACAATATACTAAATAATCGAGTCATGAAGGAAAAATCGAGTCATTAAGGGGAATGATCGAGTCATGAAGGGCTGTACTCTCTAAACAAATCATCATATTTTCCTCGAAGGCATGTTATACACTTTAGACTGTTGTTCTGGTTTTATCGTTTGGAGATTTTGATAGGGTAAGCATAGGTGTTCACTACTAAATCCCTGAAATACGATAAAGTTGGAGATTGAAGTAAAAACTGCAAAAGGTTACAATCCACTAGAAAACGGCAGAAAAAAAGGCGCAAAAACAGTCAATTTTGATTTGAGTCGAATTCTTTTTTGGTTTGAACATGACATATCTTTTTTATTGCTTAAATCGATTCAGCTAAGAATGCCCGTCAAGAAAAGGTATGGTTATGGGGGTCTCTGTGTGCAAAATGTTGTATTTATTTTTGCTCAAAGTTGTCGCTTTTACATCGAAACATATAAGGAAACTATTTAGTATATTTTGACCTAAACATTTACTTCAGCAGCAACTTCCCTGTATCTTGCAACTATGCTTTCAGCGCCATCTGCGCTCTCGTTAATCTGTTTGATACAAAGTTGATACTGTCTCAGCCAATATTAGAACACATGAAAACATGCATTAGGGTTGTACTTTGTAGTGCACCACCATACAATGTTGAACATCACATATTAAACCCTTTACACTTGGGGGTTTCAGAGAATAAGATTGTGTAAATTATTTACTTCACAAGACTTTATAAATCATGTGAACCCTGGGGCCTAGATTTTTTTGACCACAGGAACATGATTTCAATAAACTTAGAGGAAAAACACACATTGTTGCGCACCAAATATTGAAACTCTTACCCTTGTGGTTTCAGAGAAGAGTTATTTACTATATAAGACCATAGAGGCATAGCCAGTATAGACCAAATAGACGTGATTTGAAAAAAATTAGACCAAAGAACTATTTTAAAATGTGAAATGACAAACCTCTAGGCCTTGCAGTTTCAGAGAAAAACATTTTATAAAGTTTGAACTACATACAAGTAAAACAAGTAACCTCTAGGGGGAGAGCAAAATTTAACCCCAGCGGCATGATTTGAACATTACACTCCTGACCCATGTGGTTTCAGAGAAGATTTCGCCAGTTTGGACCTTTATTAGGGACATGATTTGAACAAACTTGGTAAAGTTGGTAAAGAACAATCATACAATGTCGTTCGCAGATACTTTCTAAGTGGTTAATACTGGTATATACCTAAATTGTTGGCATTGCGGTCTCAGAGTGATATTTAAAGTTATATAATATACAATTAAAACAAGTAACCCCAAGTGCACTTCTAATTTTGAACACAAGGCATTATTTAAACAACTTTGTAGAGGACTGTAATACAATGTTTTGCACCAAGTACTAAACCCCTTGCTGTTGCATGGAAGAAGATTGTTTTAAATTAAGATATTTTCAATACAAGTTGATATGCTTGCAACAAATTTTAATTAAAAAAATTAACAAACGGCAATAACTCTACCAAGAGAACAAAGGCTTTATGTTGCTCACACCATAAGACCCGAAGACACTAAACTGCTTTGAGATGTTATTGTGATGTTTGTGTATTAGATATGGCTTCTGACCATATTTTTTTACCCAGACCCATTTGTTACTTGGCTTAGACTTCATTAGAACAAATGTTTGTTGTAAAATTTCATGCTGATTGGGCAAAAAGTGTTTACATGAGGACATGTAAGAAAAAGTGCCCCTTTCCCTGGTGGCCTTTGTATGGACCAAAACCATTTGTGGTCTCAGCCAAGGTAGTATTTGATAAAATGTTCTGGCTTAGTGGATATGTTGTCTGCCAAACCATCAGTAGGTCACAGGTTCGATCCCCACTGTAGGGGCTTTCTTGGGATCTCTCCATAGACACATAGCACTGGATCTACCAAGGTAATGGACTCAAGAGCGTTTAAAAAAGCCTAAGGCTTTCAATGCAGTCAAGCTAAAATAAATAGGTTTAAACTTTCAACTAAATAATCTGAGCCAAATTTCACTAACACGATATAAGGAAAAGTCTCAGCACCCTCTTTGCGATGTTTTTTCAGTGGACCTTGCTTACATATACCATACATTCAAATACAGGCTTATCACAATAGCGCACTTCTTGTAAATTGGGAAAAAATAACAACAACCAAAACGAAAAGCCCTTACAAACATAAACAATGCATCACGCTTGCAAACACTACCTCTTTTTGTAAAGGCAGACTTTTCAAACAAAATTTAATTGAAAAGTTTTAAGGGAATACCAAACGTGATCCAAATACCATACTAAGCCATGTATAACATGCAGTTGTATAACCTTAATATCAAATTTTAAAAGTTGCTGTGCATTATACATTGATGCATATTATTGTGCAATATAAGCAGCTGCAACTTGTTTCCTTCATGTTGGCATTAAAAGATCAGTTGCACAATTGCATGGATGCATGTAATACAATGTACATTGCAAAGTATGGTAACAACGTCTATTCAGAGTAGGCCCTTAACATTCCTTTTGATGTAAGCTGGTTTGCTTGGTGTGTTTATAATGTTTGTTTAAACAAAATAGCCAGGACTTGACAGGGCTAGGCTGTTTAACCACTGGAAAATCACTTTTATTTTTCGTTTATTAGCTCATCTATTTTTTGAAAAAAAAATGAGCTATTGTCCTCACCTTGGCATCGGCGTCGGTGTTGGCGTCGGCGTCCGGTTAAGTTTTGCGTTTAGGTCCACTTTTCTCAAAAAGTATCAATGCTATTGCATTCTAACTTGGTACGCTTACTTACTATCATGAGGGGACTGGGCATGCAAAGTAAGATAACTCTGGCATGCATTTTGACAGAATTATGTGCCCTTTTTATACTTAGAAAATTGAAAATTTGGGTTAAGTTTTGTGTTTAGGTCCATTTAATTCCTTTAGTATCAAAGCTATTGCTTTCATACTTGCAACATTTACTAACTATCATAAGGGGACTGTGCAGGCAAAGTTATGTAACTCTGACTGGCATTTTGACAGAATTATGTGCCCTTTTTATACTTAGAAAATTGAAAATTTGGTTAAGTTTTGTGTTTAGGTCCACTTTATTCCTACAGTATCAAAGCTATTGCTTTCATACTTGCAACACTTATTAACTATCATAAGGGGACTGTGCAGGCAAAGTTATGTAACTCTGACTGGCATTTGGACGGAATGATGGGCCCTTTATACTTCGAAAATTGAAAGTTTGGTTAAGTTTTGTGTTTTGGTCCACTTTACCCCTAAAGTATCATAGATATTGCTTTCATACTTGGAACACACGCAAACTATCATAAGGGTACAGTAAAAGAACAAGTTGCATAACTCTGGTTGTCATTTTTACGGAATTATTGCCCTTTTTTGACTTAGTAACTTTGAATATATGGTTAAATTTTGTGTTTCAATCCACTTTACTTCTAAAGTATCAAGGCTATTGCTTTCAAACTTCAAATACTTTCATGCTATCATGAGGTTACTGTACCTTGCAAGTTGAATTTTACCTTGATCTTTGAATGACCTTGACTCTCAAGGTCAAATTATTAAATTTTGCTAAAATTGCCATAACTTCTTTATTTATGATTAGATTTGATTGATACTTTGACAAAACTACTCTTACCTGACATACCACAATAGACTCCACCCAAACCATCCCCCGTGCCCTCCCCCCCCCCCGAATCCTCCCCCCCCCCCCCCCCCCGAATCCCCCCCCCCAATTTTTTTTTTAAGATCATCTCACAAATGACCACCACACCCTCACACTTTGCCCACCCCACCCCCCCCCCCCCCCGCAATTTTTTTTGAAACGGTTAAAAAACACAAATATTTATTTTTATTATTTATTTTTGAAATACCGTCCAACCATCGCACCCAAGAATCCCCCCCCCCCCCACCCCCACCCCCGAAATGTTTTTTTTTTTGCATTTTTTTTCGCATTTTTGGAAGATAATGTAATAAATGTCCAAACCCCCACACTATACACCCCTCTTCACTCCACCCCTCCCTCCTTTGTGATTGAAATTGAGAGTCCCTTCACCTTTAAAAAGAAAATAGATGAGCGGTCTGCACCCGCATGGCGGTGCTCTTGTTTTGTTTGTTGATTTTTACACAACTTTATCCCAAACACATCAGAAAATTACATATGCCTACTTTTTTTCTTAACAACAGAAATCCATAAATTTATGTGTCAAAAAAGGTCATTTTTTTAAACCCCAAAAGTTCATACAGACGAATGTTTATGATTTTACAGTAATACATTGTACTGATTGTAGACAGCAATACATTTGCCAAAGGTTACCAATCCCTGTGTGTTTTATTTTTTCGGCGTAAGCTGCATAAGCCAGCTTTTCACCCTGACTTGACCTTTGTAAGTGTCCAATAAAATTCAAATAAAATTTCCCGCGGCTAGGTACGAATGAATACACTTCATTTATTCCATTGGCTGATTTGAGTATACCACCAGAACATTGGAAACATATCCGCGTCTTTGTAACACTGTTTTACTGTATGAAACAATTTTATCTCTAATGAAAAGGCGTAATAGATAGAACAGTTTTACACTCAATTCTCGACATCAATACAGTTTGTGCGTACACCTTTTATTTTCAGAGTATTACCAGCGCAAAAGCGTTTATACTTAAAAGGCTATGTTCTCATATTTAGTACTTACTTCCATATTCCTGTCAACATGTTAACATGTAAAAGTATGAAGAGCAGTGGAAGCGAGGCCTCACTTTAAAGAATTGCATTTCAACCCGCGAGGTTTCGGGTCAAGTCGCGGACATTCAGAGTTTATATACAGGTCATCACCGGAGTTCGCGGTCAGTAAAATAATCGTTATATAATAAAGACGCTATCCGTGAACTAGGTGACCTGGAATTTTCTTTAGACCAGAAATATGTTAAAAGAAGATATTCAGCAATATAATTATGGTATGTCAATAATAGATTCTTAATGTGTTTTCAACAATACAATGATAAATATTATTTTTAATAAATTTAACAATAATTATTCCACCATATTGCCTAATGTACTAAAGTGATATTATGAGCATGTAACAGTTTATAGGTGTCTATCGCAACCGTTGATTATTTTTGATGTTTCTACTTCATATACACTTATAGTAATTAATGCAGCATCAACATACTAAAACAATATACCAGAAAGAGAAAAATAATGCATTTGAATATTAACCGTACTTTCGTTTGACAACTGATCATGCGTTTACGAGTTGAACCTAAATTTAGTTTTAGTGCAGATTTGTTCATACGACACAAAGACACAATATTGATTTACGGATCATTTCGGCTTACAGGACTGGGTGGGTCACGTAAGAATATCGAATATAAAATATATTTTTATAAACAACTGGTAGCAAGGTGAGTTGCAGATAATTGATCAGTAACCACATTTTAACTAACTATTTTGACCTGTTAATTCTTTTCAGCTCAATTCAACAGTGCAAAATGCCCATAATATCACTTTAAGCATGAGCACGATGATTCTCGATACTGTTAATAATCGAATCAAATAGCAATGCCCGACAGACCACTAAAACAGGTTTGTTCTCGTGTGGCCGGTTGACTCATATGTTTAAATTTCACTTCCATTCTTCTTTTGGTTTTCTGTTTTGTATCTATAGGTTTATGACCAGCAATATGTTATAATGTAAAATAAGCCGCGAAAACTCCCCGTAACATCCCGTACTGCGTGTGATGCAGCTAAGAACTGCACAGAAAAAGACATTCGCTATCCTTGATCTCATTCATTAAACTATTTACGCCGTATATCTTTTTTAAAGATATTTCTTGTTAAAATTCACCACGGTTTACATAAACCATTGTTTAACCTTTTGAACAAATACATGTATGTAAAGTGTTGTTCCAGATTAGCCTCTGATGTCTGCACAGGCAAATTATAAGGGACTACACATTAGGCTTTTATGAATGTTTTCGTTCAAAGGAAGTGTCTTCGTAGCGAAACTCCAGTTTTGGCCAAAATAGTAATCCCTAATTAACAAATGGGGACAACGCAGGCTAATTTGGGACGACACTTGACACACATGCATGAACAATTATTTTTACGTAACCAGACTCAATTGTGGATCCAAATAACAGCCTTTATACAGAGTATGCCCTCAAAATGTCTTATGATATTAGCTAGATTGTTTGGTATATGTAAAACGTATTTAATTTACATGGCGTGGTGGGTATGGCGTCTGCCTAGCGACAATCAATGAATTCAACACAAACACATCAGAAAATGATGGAGACAAATTCCTCTCTTTTTTTAAACAAAATACGAAAATCCAAAAACTAACACGTCCACAAAAAAGGCTTTTTTTAATCACAAAATTTCATGCTTTAATGATTTAACAGTTTCCAATGATGAACAAATCTATGTGCATGTTATTTTGAAATTAACCATGGTTTTTATAAATCAATGGTCAACCTTTTAAACAACTGGTCGAAGGATGTACAATATTTTAAGCCTGGTTCGGAGATCACTTGGCAACAAACATCTGTATAAAGTGGCATCCCAGATAAGCCTGTGCAGTCCGCTCAGATTAATCGGGGAGAGACCTTCCGCTTTTATGGACTTTTTCGTTAAAAGAAAGTTTTATGTTAACGAAACCCAAATTAATCATAAAGTGTTTTTCCTGATAAGTCTGTACAGACTGCTCTATATAATCACTATCTAGCATTTAGCCCAGGACGTACCATGTACTGAAGAATGTTGTTTTCTCTACAGGTGAACTCCAATCCAGTGTGCGGCGTACGGTGGATACGTCAACTGTATGTCAGTACTCCTGGTGCACAAAGCAGACCCTAACGCCAATGACTGTGAGGTAAGAACAGAGTGTCAGTACTCTAGGGCCTGTTAGCTCAAAACTTTAACTGCAAGTTTAGCGACCAGCCGTTGAAGTTTTGGATCAAGTTATTGCTGCGATTAAATTGTAAACCCTTTTATGTATGTATTACAGAAAAAAAAATGTGTATGTTCAATAATTTATACATGTTTGATAATTGTATTGCTTTTACAATTAATTTTATTATAAGTGTTTTAAGTAAAAAAAACTGTTACATCAACTGGTCGTTAAACTTTTGAGTAACCATGACCTGGAGCAAAAGGCTGACCTTAATGCAAAAAACTGTGTGGTAAACTAGTGAGAAACCTTACAAGATTACTGAAAAATGTGGCGTGTCACAGTCTTTCCAAGACACGTTATAGGCTTTTGAAATATGGTGTTTGTACGTGGTTTTAAATATATCAGGCTTGTAGCTGAAGTTTTATATTCATTTTGTGAATTGATCACACACAGAAAATGTTAATCTCCATCATGATCTAACTTAATTTGGTTTAAACAAATGGTGATCAGAATAAGACAGATAGGATGATAACAACTGCATTTGCCCCTGATTATTGATTAAAGATCTAAAGTGCTTTGAGGATAAATGTTAATTTTCTGTATTTCAACATGCAAAAAATATTTTGTTCATATTTATGCATAGTTTAAGTTGTTCTACAAATTGTTACTATTACCTAATCCTTTTTTCAATGCCAGTTACCGATTGGATATACAATACATTACAATTCGTACAACATACTACTAAAGATAAAACAAACACGACTTAAGCCGAATGTACCTTCTTTAAATGTTAATTCAATACATTAGGGGTTTAACCCAGTAATGTTAATGCAATACATTAGGGGTTTCAGCCAGATATGTTTTTGCAATTCATTAGGGGGTTAAGCCAGAAATGTTAATGCATTGCATTAGGAGTTAAAGCCAGATATATTAATGCAATTCATTTGGAGTTTCAGCCAGAAATGTTAATGCAATCCATAAGGATTTAAGCCAGAAATGTTAATGCAATGCATAAGGGGTTTGAGCCAGAAATGTTAATGTAATCCATTAGGGGTTAAGCCAATTTAATGGAATGCCTGTATATTATGGGAATACTTGGCTTTATGCATATGCATAAAGTGTCCTCTCATATTATCCTTTGCAGTCTGCACATACTAATCAGGGACAACTCTTTCTGCTTTTATGGAATTTTTGTTTAAAGGAAGTCTATTTTAAACAAAAAAATCAAGTGTACGCAAAAAATGTAATCCCTGATTTACCTGTGCGGATTGCAAAGGCTACTCTGGGAGGACACTTTAAGAACATGCATTATAAGCCCAGTTTTCGCAGAGCAGTGCTCGTATATAGTCTGTCATACTACCGGACCAAATTTTTGACCATATTATTTGTATGTAATGACTGCCCTTTACTGGGTCTGCAGTAACGCTCATCTAGTTCTGGGAAAACTTTGATTGTGTGTGCGTAAAGTGTCATCCCAGATTAGCCTGTGTGGACTGCACATGCTAATCCAAGACTTTTCTCACATGCATTAGGCCCCGTTGTCCCAGAATTAGGCTCATATATAAGATATGAATATTTTTGTAAACAACTAGCAAACACGTTTGACCGTACTCTTTGCACGGAATGAATGCTCATCACAGACACCTTCCCTTTATTTGGAATTTTTTTATAAACTACGGAACAAATTCTTGCAGGGGAAGACTGCTCTCCATTGGACATGCAGTAAAGGTCAACTGGACGCTGTGAAACTGCTCATTGAGTACAGAACATAGCCCAACCACATGTAGTTCATAATTAAGTAAATGTTCTAACTCACTTTTTTTCTCAAATTTAAGATTAGTTAGACCATCATTCTCAATTTGGTCTGACTTAACCCTTAGTTTGGGGAGGAATATGTGCATACCCTTATAACAAAGATTTGATATTGTTTGTGAGGTGAAGGACATACTCAATATCTCAACTTCTACAATAATGACCTAATCCGATTGGCTTAGACAGTCATGTGCCAATTGTGTATTATCCATACACCAAAAGAAATTTCCATTCACCCAGAGTAATCGAGTAGTCGGTTAAGATATAATCGTTGAACAATAAGTAACTGATGATGTATGGGATGTATATCCCATACTCCCATCAGTTACTTACAGTGTAACTAAAAAAACCTTATATTTTGTTGATATGTTGAATTTAGTGGACACAGAAATCTCCTGAGGTGAGCAAATAAATGATAACGATCATGATAACTGATTTACTGATTTGTTACCTCTCATTACAGGTACACTCCACTGGACTATGCACTGATGGTGTATTACCTCTCATTACAGGTACACTCCACTGGACTATGCACTGATGGTGTATTACCTCTCATTATAGGTACACTGCACTGGACTAAGCACTGATGGTGTATTACCTCTCATTACAGGTGCACTCCACTGGTCTATGCACTGATGGTGTAGTACCTCTCATTACAGGTACACTCAACTACCCTATGCACTGATGGTGTATTACCTCTCATTACAGGTACACTCAACTACCCTATGCACTGATGGTGTATTACCTCTCATTACAGGTACACTCAACTACCCTATGCACTGATGGTGTATTACCTCTCATTACAGGTACACTCAACTACCCTATGCACTGATGGTGTATTACCTCTCAGTTCAGGTTCACTCCACTGGACCCAGATGGGTAAACATCATGAGGTGGCTCAGTTTCTGCTGGAGCAGGAAGCGCTTCCCATAACAGGTAAATAGGGGCCGGCATTGGGGTCTATTGCATGTAAATATGGGTGTAAAAGCCGTTCTTCACATGTACATAGAGGCTGAAAAGGAGGTCCATGACATGTAAATAGGGTTGAAAAAAGTGATCCATGACAGGTAAGATGGGGTATGAAAAAGGGGTCCAAAAAGGGGTCCATCACAGGTAATTATGGTTAGAAATAGGGGTCACACACAGGTAGATAGGGATGAAAAAAGTTCTTTCCAATACAGGTAAATAAAGAGGCCAGAATAGGGGTTCATGACAGGTAAATAGGGATCAAAAAAGCAGTCCTTCACAGGTACATAGGCCCTGAAAAGGAGGTTCAACTAGGGGTCCATCACAGGTAAATGGGGTTTGAAAAAGGGGTCCATAACATGTAAATTGGGGTTTGAAAAAGGGGTCCATCACATGTAAATAGGTGTTTGAAAACGAAGTCTATCACAGGTAGTTAGGGATGTAAAAAGTGGTACCAAAAAGAGGTTCATCACCGGTAGTAAGGGTTGGAATATTGGCCTTCATAGGTAAATAGGGGTAGAAAAGCGGTCCAAAAAGAGGGTCCATCACAGATAAACATGGTTGGAAAAAGGGGTCCATAAAAGGTAAATATGGGTGTAAAAGAAGTTCTTCTGAGGTACATAAGGGCAGAAAAGGAGGTCCAAAAAGGGGGTCCATCACAGGTAAATATGGATTCAGCAGGGACCTCTCTCCATCACAGGTACAGAGGAGTGAAACAATGTCTTGTATTTAATATGGCATACTATTTGGCCTTATCAGTACATTCAGGGAATAAAACGTACGCCCATGAAATTGGGAATTTTAGCCTATATGCTTTAGCAAAAAGTTGGACGCTTTTTTGTATTATAGAATAATTAAGGAATTATTGACAACACTGCATTTAATGCAAATACGTGTTTGAAACTGTTGTTTTCACTTGAACATTCTTCTTAACACTAAACACATAAATTATGATACTTATCTAATTTTTCAATTACTTTGTTTAAACCGTAAAGGTAAAGATTTGATCGGTTGATTGCTAGGCTGTCAGAGGGTTACCTGAAGGGCGACCTCAGATAGATATGCAAATACATGTATAATTTAAGGATTCGATCATTGATGAACAATTCTTGCATAAGTAGAAGTTTTAAGAAAAATTCTGTAAAAGAAAAATGCCTGTCACATGCAATACATGAGTGTCGATTTCTTACCACTGCCAAACATATGTGTCTTGTTCTAAGAAAATTGGGCTTAATGCATGTGCATAAAGTGTCGTCCCAGATTATCCTGTGCAGTCTGCACAGGCTAAATCAGGGACGACACTTTCCGCTTTTATGGTATTTTTAGTTTCAAAGAAGTCCATCCTTGCCAAAAATCAAGTTTAGGCGGAAAGTGTCGTTCCTGATTAGCCTGTGCGAACTGCACAGGCTAATCTGGGACGGCACTTTATTACGCACAAGCATTAAGCCCAGTTTTCTCAGAACAAGACACATATGATTGTAAAACTGAAACCTTGAACGACACCTAATCTATTGATCAGATGTTAATTTTAAAAGGACAGTGTTCAAATACTGATATGAAGAATATACAGGTATTGGCAAGAGGGTCATTAAATTTTATCTGATGTTCTCTGATAAAAAGTAGCACAGCCAGAGTCAAAATTTAGCTTGTTAACCTATTTAGAAGCCATATATCTGAATGTTTATCTTGACACTATCTTAGCCAAGTATAATAAGGGTCATGTGTCCAAAAATTAGGTTGAATGTTTAACCCTTTCCCACTCAGAAGCAAAGTGCAAATTGTTATGTGCAAACAGCGTAAAACCAGAACAGCCTGTGAGTCACTCGCAGTCTGTTCAGGTTTTCTGCTGTTTGCAGCTCATCAGTATCAAAGGGTTGGAAATGAAGCCTTTAAAACTACTTGAAAGTAAGAAAGTTCTTTAGTTAAATTTAAATTTCTTAGGTCCTACACAACGTCAAAATATTATCTAAGTGGTAAATGGTTAGGGAAAAACGTGTTAACCAGTCTAGAAACCATATTTATGACTTAATCTTGATAAAACTTTGTCAGTGGTTGATCGTGACAATATCAATGTCAGGTTTGGATCTGGGTCAACTGGATCAATGAATAGATTAATTTGTCAATTTTCAACAATTATTTTTCAGAAAACTTAGGTGAGGGCTTCAGAGCTATCTTGTTGAACTTTCATTTTTCAATAAATTAAAGGGATGCAATTGCATCTTTAAGAATAATGATTGTTTACTGTATTCATGTGTCCATTGTTATGCCCCCGGATCGAATGATCGAGGGTATATTATTTTTTGCCTGTCTGTCTGTAATTGTATGTGTGTGTCTGTCCGTGTGTTTGTCCCAAAACTGGACAAATATAAAAAGTCCAGATGCAAATCGAGTGTATACACGCTGTCGGACGATAAATATCAACGTAACAGATCTATCTAATCGTTTCAATAAAACATCCACACAGACTCGGTCGTAAATCGTCCAATTCATTACAACAAGCATCAATGAAAACGTTCTAATGAAAACACAATTTATTGTCACGTGGACGCGTGGGAATCAATCTCCATTAATGTTCCAATTGGAAACTAGTGGTACAAAACAGGAGCACCGTCTGTTAGCCGTGTCTAAGATCACAAAAATGTTGTTTGAAAAGCAAGAGGTTGAAACATATTATTTTAAGCCATACAACAACACATCCCATTCAGCTTCATATTAATACGATGGGAGGACCCGGAATATGGTCCTTAAGTTCCCAAAGCTACCCAGAATTGTTGGCGTGCATTCTTTAGTGCGTCCTCAATATTGTTGGTGTGCATTCTATAGTTTGTTCACAATATTGTAGCACAATCATTTGAAATTCTTTTTCATTAAACAAGCAAAAATTTGTTGAACTTCCTCTTAAATACCCGCATTTATTCACAACACATTATTATAACAATTTCATTTATTTTCAACATATAATATGTTTAATAAACTCCATTTTAACCACAAAAATGGCTGTTAAACAGTGTCCTTTAAATCTCTTGTTTCTTACATACTACATTACATATGTTTTTTAATCAATTTGACTTGGAATGCTCTTTAAGAAAAGGTATGGTTATGAAGGTCTTTATGAGCAAAAGTTTTTCTTATATTTTTTTGTTTAAATTATTGCTTTATTGTATTTGTATAGGAAATCATTTAGTATAGTGTGATCACAACAGTTATAATATCAATTGTGATATCTCTCCGTGATAAACTGTTCAAACTGCATGCTACCAAAGCATTAACTAGTTAACCACGTAAACAACTACCTAGGCACACACACAGCACCAGGCACGCTGTCGTAAACTTCTACACGAAAAAAAAATCGAAAATGTTCAATTAAACATCCGTATAATGGTCGTATAACATCAAATTAATAACTACGTCCTTACAACCGTTTCAACGGAATACGTCATTAACTGGCACGTGGCAATAAAGATTTCCTTTAGTTTTAATCTTACAAAGTGTTGAGCATTGGTGATACACACGAGCACAGAACATCTGATTGTCGGATTGCCGGAACACACATGTATACAGAAAATGTACTTTATTATTCCATATAGATTTCATGTAAATAGTTCTATGTCAGTCTTATTCATCAAACCGTACAACGCCATGATATTACTAAAAATGGCGAAAAAAATCAAATTAACAAACAAAAATCAAACAGTGAAGAAAAAGCACGTTTAACTTGTTCATCATTTCAACCATTTTTGTATAGCAAAAACATATCATATACGTGTATATTACAATCATACTTAGGTATTTGAAAAATATCAAATAATACATCATTATCAAAAAAATATTTTAATTTTTAAAATCCTTCAGGTGTATCAATAAAAAACTTAAATTTCAATTTGAAAACAAAAATGCTCTGAGACTAATTACGAAAGAACTCAAATGGCCGCCTATTTACCTTTATGGCGTATTAGAAGCACAACAATGTCGTTGGGTGATCTTTGCTCATGACAAAGGTACAATTTTCGTTAGATGGACTTTGGTCAGCACCAACAAAAAACGACTCGGTCCTTTGGTGACCTTGACCACATAAGCAGGTGCTGAGAAATAACGTCATATCCACATAAAGCGCTTGTCAAGATGATACATTTGTATATCTCTACGCTCATTACACAAAGACGAGATTTAGTTGATTATTGTTTTTTTGTTTAATCATCATGCCTCAAACAGTGGCAGTTCTTATACTTTGGTAAGCGTATGACCATTGAGTAATCAAACTGGAAAAACATATAGGCGTATTATCTTTTGCTCAGGAATTTTGTTAGTAAGCGAGCCATTGGCGATCTTACTAACGAATTTCCTGGACGAGTTTAATAAAATATGGTATGATATGACAACTAGTGTCAGAATTGTTTTTATTCCCTGGGATCGAATGATCGGGGGTATATAATTTTTTACCTGTCTGTCGGTCTGTCTGTCTGTAATGTGGTATGATAAACACCTCGTGCCAGATCCAATATATATTACACTCCAGCTTAATACATAAACATAGTATAAAAACAAATATTCATTTATTTAAATCTGCAACATAAGTGTCATACAGTTTACTGGATATTAAACCAATGACCAAATTACACAGGAAGCCTAAAACTGCAGTCTTTTATTTATTATTGTTGTACATGAAATTATTAATTGCTTCTTGAAATAATTTGTTTTTATGTCCCCCACTATAGTAGTGGGGGACATATTGTTTTTGCCCTGTCTGTTGGTCTGTTGGTCTGTTTGCGCCAACTTTAACATTTTGCAATAACTTTTGCTATATTGAAGATAGCAACTTCATATTTGGCATGCATGTGTATCTCATGAAGCTGCACATTTTGAGTGGTGAAAGGTCAAGGTCATCCTTCAAGGTCAGAGGTCAAATATATGTGGCCAAAATCGCTCATTTTATGAATACTTTTGCAATATTGAAGATAGCAACTTGATATTTGGCATGCATGTGTATCTCATGGAGCTGCACATTTTGAGTGGTGAACGGTCAAGGTCAAGGTCATCCTTCAAGGTCAGAGGTCAAATATATGTGGCCCAAATCGCTTATTTTATAAATACTTTTGCAATATTGAAGATAGCAACTTGATATTTGGCATGCATGTGCATCTCATGGAGCTGCACATTTTGAGTGGTGAAAGGTCAAGGTCATCCTTCAAGGTCAGAGGTCAAATATATTTGGCCCAAATCGCTTATTTTATGAATACTTTTGCAATATTGAATATAGCAACTTGATATTTGGCATGCATGTGTATCTCATGGAGCTGCACATTTTAAGTGGTGAAAAGTCAAGGTCAAGGTCATTCTTCACAAGGTCAAGGTCATCCTTCAAAGTCAAACGTCATATAGGGGGACATTGTGTTTCACAAACGCATCTTGTTATGTCACAGGCTTACTAAGAATCATGGTTTTTAATGTCACAGGCTTACTGTGAACCATGGTGTTGAATGTCACAGGCTACTGGCAACCATGTTTTTTAATGTCACAGGCTTAATTTGAACCATGGTTTTGAATGTCACAGACTTACTGTGAACCATGGTTTTGAATGTCACAGGCTTTCTGTGAACCATGGTTTGAATGTAACAGACTCACTGTGAACCATGGTTTTAATTGGTACAGGCTTTTTGTGAACCATGGTTTTTTAACATCACAGGCTTACTGTGGACCATGGTTTTCAATGTTACAGGCTTATTGTGAACCATTGTTTTGAACATCACAGGTTTACTGTTTACTATGTTTTTGAATGTCACAGGCTTTCTGGGAACCATGGTTTTGAATTGCACAGGCTTACTGTGAACCATGGTTTTAAATGCCACAGGCTTACTTTGAACCATTGTTCTGAGTGTCACAGATTTACTGTGAACCATAATTTTCAATGTCACAGGCTTGCTGTGAACCATGGTTTTAAATGTTGCATACTTACTGTGAACGATTGTTTTAAATGTCACAGGCTGACTATGAACCATGGTTTTGAATGTCACAGGCTTTATGTGAAACCTGGTTTGTATGTCACAGACTTACTGTGAACCATGGTTTTAAATGTTACAGGCTTTTTGTGAACCATGGTTTTGAACATTACAATCTTAATGTGAACCATGGTTTTCAATGTCACAGGCTGACTGTGAACCACGGTTTTAAACATCACAGGCTTACTGTGAACGATAATTTTCAATGTCACAGGTTTACTGTGAACTATGGTTTTCAATGTTACATACTTACTGTGAACCATTGTTTTTAAATGTCACAGGCTGACTATGAACCATGGTTTTGAATGTCACAGGCTTACTGTGAACCATTGCTTTGAATGTTATAGGCTTACTATGAACCATGGTTTTGAATGTTACAGGTTTTCTGTGAAGTATGGTTTTGAATGGCACAGGTTTACTTTATACCATGGTTTTGAACATCACAGGCTTACTGTGAACCATGGTTTTGAACGTCACAGGCGTACTGTGAACCATGGCTTTGAAATTCGTAGGCTTACTGTAGACCGTGGTTTAGAATGTCACAGTCTTACTGTGAACCATGGTTTAGAATGTAACAGACTTACTGTGAACCATGGTTTTGAATGTCACAGGCTTACTGTAAACCATGGTTTAGAATGTCTCAGGCATCCTGTGAACCATGGTTTTGAATGTCACAGGCATACTGTGAACCATGGTTTTGAATTTCACAGGCATATTGTCAACCATGGTTTTGAATGTCTCAGGCATACTGTGAACCATGGTTTTGAATGTCACAGGCTTACAATCATGCTCTTTGTGGTATTGGCTTAAGAGTTTTATTGTTTAAATGTGATTTCAAGGATGAAACTTTCCCCTTTTTTTGATATATTTGTTTAAATGAAGTATTTTCTTAACAAAAATCCAGTCTAGGCAGAGAGTATTGTCTTGGATTGGCCTCTGTGCAGTCTACACGGGCTTATCTAGGACAATACTTTATGCTCTTCCTTTATGTCCATTTTCTAAAGGAAATTTTCCTACAGTATGATTACTTCCTATTTTCCCACTGTGTGTAAAGTATATTTTTATAAACAAATTGGAACCATGTGTTTGACCATGTGTTTCTTTGCAGGAGATGACTGCCCTACACTGAGCGTGCAGTAAAGGTCATCTTGACGCCGTGAAGCTGCTGATAGAATACAGAACAGTTCCCAATCACATGGAGTTTACTGGGGATAGGTATGTAAAGCTGTTGATAGAATACAGAACATTTCCCAACCACATGGAGTTCACAGAAGATAGGTACAAACATGAAGAAAACGAACATAATTAAGTCAACGTTCTGACTCAACTTTGTCTCAATATTTAAGATTAGTTAGACCATCATTCTCAATTTTAACCCTTAGTTTGGGGAGGAATATGTACATACTCTTATAACGAAGATTTGATATTGTTAATGAGCTGCAGGATATACTAAATGCACAGTGGACACATATATGTTATCTCCTGAGCAAATAAATGATAAGTATCATGATAACGGGCCCATATCCATATGCGTTACCTTCCATTTCAGGTACACTCCACTGGACTACCCTCTGATGGGTGAACATCATTAGGTGGCTCAGTTTCTCCTGGAGCAGGGAGCTCTTTCCGTCCCAGGTAAATAGGGGCAAGAATAAGGGTCCATCACAGGAGAATATGGGTGTAACATGCAGTCCTTCACAGGTAAATAGGGTTGGAAAAAGGGGGTTCATTACTGGTAAATAGGGCGCGATTGGTCATTGTCAGCTCGGTTACTACTTAGATGTACCCCGGGTACTCTTAAGTATAATTATATGTACCCCGGGTACGGTAAATATACTAAAATGTACCCGGGAAATTTAACGCCAAATCGGTCGTTGTCGGCTATTTTTTTTAATTAATTATATTCACATGTATTTCAGTTTTCTGTAAAATGACCCCTATATTATCGAAACTCATACTCAAAAAGCATGTTGATGCAGTTTTTTTTAAAGAGAAGTGTTTTCAAGATAATCGGTAGCGCGTTTTAACGACATCGGATTTTGGGCGGGAATACACCTCGGGTACAGTCTAATATTGACCGGGTATGATTAACTATTCACCGTACCAGGGGTACATATAAGTATACTTACGAGTACCCGGGGTACATGTAAGTAGTACCCGAGCCGACAATGACCAATCAAGCGTAAATAGGGTGGAAAAAGGGGTCCAAAACAGACGTCCATCACAGGTACATGTAAATAGGTTTGGAAAAGGGGTCCAAAAAAGGGTCCATCACTGCTAAATAGGGTTGAAAAGGGGGTCAAATAAGAGGGTACATCACAGGTAAATATTGGTTCAGCAGGGACCTCTATCCATCACTGGTACAGAGGTGTGAAACAATGTGTTGTATTTAATATGGTATACTCTGTGGCCTTTTTACCATTTAGGGAATAGAGCCATCAGCCATGAAATTTGGAATTTGTGCCCAAATGCTTTAACAAAATGTTGGCAGTTTATTTGTATTATAGAATTATTCAGTAATTATTGATTAACTGCATAAAAGGAAATACTTTTTTATCATAAATACATATTTAAAACTGTTATTTTAATTTGAACATTTTTCTTAACACTAAACACTTATAAAATGGGATATTTATCTAACTTTTTATGTCCCCTAGTCTATACTGGGGGACATATTGTTTTTGCCCTGTCTGTTTGTTGGTTTGTTGGTTTGCATCTAACATTAACATTGGCCATAACTTTTGCAATATTGAAGATAGCAACTTGATATTCGGCATGCATGTGCATGTCACGGGGCTGCTCATTTTGATTGGTGAAAGGTCAAGGTCATCCTTCAAGGTTAAAGGTCAAATATATATGGGGGACATAGTATTTCACAAACACATCTTGTTTCAATTTATTTTTCATACTTTGAAAGCAACGATCTGATTGGTTTATTGCTAGGCTTTCAGAAGGTGCCCTAAAGGTCGACCTCAGATGGTTATGCAAAGTTTATGTTGTAATTTGATCAGGGATGAACAATTCTTTCATAAGGAGAATTTTTGAGAACAAATATGTAAAAGAAAGATGCCCTTCACTTGCGATACAAGAGTGTTGATTTCTTACCACTCCAAACATACCTATGATTGATAAACTGAAACTTTAAATGACACCTTATATATTGGTCAGATGTTAATTTTGAATGGACAGGGTGCAAAAACTGATATGAAGAATACATATATACAGTTATTTACAAGGGGTCATTAAATAGTATCTGATATTCACTGATTAAACGGCATATTAACGGAGCAACAGCCAGAGTCAATTGTGTGTCCTGTATCTGTACATTGTCAAGATTTAGCCTGTTAGGCCACATATCTGAATGTTTATCTTAACAATATCTAAGCCAAGTATCATTTGGGTAATGTGTGTCCAAAAACTAGGTTGAATGATTCAGAAAAAAATACTTATGAACCAGTCCAAAAAAACCTTGTTAACAAGTCTAGAAAAAACTTGTTATTAAGTCTAGAAAAAACCTTGTTAATCAGTCTAGAAAAAACATTGTTTACAAGTCTAGAAAAACCTTGTTTACCAGTCTAGAAAACACCTTGTTAACCAGTCTAGAAAAAATATTGTTTACCAGTCTTGAAAAAACCTTGTTAACCAGTCTAGAAACAATATTTATGACTAAATATTGAGAAAACTTGGTAAGTGGTTGATCGTGGTTGATGCCAGGTTTGGATCTGGATCTAGTGGGTTTATAAATAAATCACTTTGTTAATTTTTATCAATCATGCAGTTTTCAGTAAACTTTGGTGTGGGCTTAACAGCTATCTTTTGAACTTTCATTTTTCGAAAAAATAAATGGGATGCAATTGCATTTTTTAAGAATTATGATTGTTTACAGCAGTATACATGTGCCCATTTTTTCTGCTAATTGAAAAGTAAAAAAATACCAATTAATTATTTTGTATAAAACATTGTCTGCATTTTCTTGTTCATGTATTCTGTCCCATGAACCTTACAATATGAAGACATAATTCTATTTTCTTATTTAAAATGCATTAAAAATTCTTGTTCATAAGCATATACAGGCAAACATGAGATTTTGATTTCGTAAGTATTCTATTTGTTTTGTAAGTGCAAGTACAGATTTCATAAGGCAACAACAAATTGATGATTTGTTCTACGGATTTTTGCTTCCCAAAAATGGAGCGAGCGAGCGAGCAAAAAAAAAAACATTTATTTTTATTCTATTTTTTGTTATATCACAGGCGAGCGAAAAATAAAAAATACATATATTGTCTAAGTAAATTGATATATTTAGCCAAATAAATGCATGATATTTGCAAAATACCAGTACAAGATCATTTATATTTAGTTTTAAGATTTTTAGGTGCGGCGAACCCATTGAACATTTAATCAATGTGTTGTGGGTTAGTTAGGGTTTCCATTCACAAATAAATCAATCTGGAAATTTACAGTCCCGACGACTTGCTATGAGATGATGTTATTTGTCGCTGTGTTGCAGGCATTTTACAGTATACATTGTTTAAGTTGTATTTCTCTCTGTTCACCAGGTAACCAGGTTTCTGCCTCGAAAATCCAGTCTTAATGCATGTACCTACAGTGTCATCCCGGATTAGTCTGTGCAGTCTGTACAAGCCAATCAGAGAAAAACACTTTCCGCTTTTATGGTATTTTGTTAAGAAAGAAGTCCCTTTGTGGCGAAAATCAAGTCTAGGCAGAAGTGTTTTTGCTGTTTGTCTGTGCGGACTGCATAGGCTTATCTAGGAAGACACTTGACGAACATGTATTGAACTCCATTTTCCCAGATTTGTTCATACAATAGCATCAGATCAAAATTATATCTGAATAAAATCAAGACTGCATATAAGTTGCAACTCTTTTAGTAACAAAATCTGATTTTCATCTGTGCATCTAATCTAATCAGGGGCGACACTTGACGCACTTGTTTTAAGCCTAATTTTCCCAGAACGAAGCTCATATATACATGTACCTTTAGTTAGTTACTGTGTGTATGCCCCTCTTTTGAAGAAGAAGGTATATTGTTTTGCTGGATGTCTGTCGGTAGACCATTTCGTTTCCGATTAATAACTCAACGAATGGACCGATTGGCTTGATACTTCACATGTGCATTGGCCTTAGAAAGTAGAAGAAACCTATTAAAATTGGGGTCACTAGGTCAAAAGTGAAGATCACTATCACACTGCGATGCAATTACAGCACGTCCCTATTGTACTCTTTCCACCTTCGTGCAGGCTTGAATAACTCGAGAGCTAGTATGGGTCGATTTATTGCGATTTTAAATAGATATTCAAATTACCGTTTCATGTTGACGTCCCGAGTGCATTCTTACCGCCTAGTCACAGACTTGAATAACTTAATAGCTATTATGGGTCGGTTTATTTCGAATTAGTCGATAAGTTGTATTCAATTTTCGTAGAACTGATGTTCGCATTACATGATATTCGGTACCCCTCGCACTTATCCGATGTTTTACGGAAAGGGCCGAGAATGTGCGATTGATTAAACGATATTCGGAAAGGATGCAGTTACAGACTCGTCAATAGTTTGGGGATATTTCGGAAGTTTAACTGTGCGAGAACAACACAATCAATAATACAGTAAAATTTGAAACCAAGTTGAATATTCCACATTTTAAATTATTCACCTTTTTTCTGCAACATAAATTATTCACCTTTTTTCTGCAACATAAAACCTGATGCATATAATACTTGAAGGTTATGTGCTGGTTCTCTCATTTCTTGTGTCGGCTTTTAAGCAAAATGTTTAGCCTATCATATCGTTTTGTAAATAAAATCATTTTCATTTGTCGCAAGGTTGAATAGTGTATTTTGTATATTTGAGTTGTTGTTTCTGTTCTTTTTCAGACACAAATCGAACGGAACTAAAAATTCGCAGCTGGTTTGAAAATATTTCGAAGGCCGCACATTTTGTTTCGACTCGAAACAAGCTACGGATGGGAATATGTTGACGACGTTTGTTGAGTTATACGCTTAATGATACAGGTTGGCAATGGAAATAGAAACCACGAATATTGGGAAAGATTTAATAGACCTGGCTGTTCTAGTCGAGTCTACACGACAATTATCGGCTTAACATTGACAAAAAATTGAGAGAATCCGTGATAAGTTAGTGAAATTAATGGTGAATATATTAAGATAGTGAGTTGTTTTGCGTGGTATTACTTACAGATTAAATAATCTCATTTAACGTCATTGAAGTGCGTTCTAAATTTAAACACGCCTTTCTTGGATATTGAAAAATATATAGAAAATATTTTGTAAAAAAATCAGAGCAAAGAACGTTGGATTCACTAGTGTTTAAGTTAGCACTGGTGAAAAAAACTGGTAGATAAAGCGGAAGTTATGTTATATGTCAACAAAACGCGAACATCTTTACAGCCGATGAGCAATCATGAACAATAAGTCTAAAAATAACAACATCAACAACAACAACATTTACATGTCCGATAACTCGGTAAAAACTAACGGAAGTGGCGACTCAATCGATAACAACGAGTACATGTGGGTGGCGAAGTTCCTTGCGGGGCCCGGCGGCTACCTGGAAAACGGAAGTGGTCAGCGACTGGTTCCCGAACCGCCAGGCCGCCACGGACGACGCGTGGTCGCATGCCGTCAACGAGGTGTCGAACTATCCGTTCTCGCGCGGCCGGATTCTCAAACAGATCGTCGAGGACAAGAACGGAACAATTGTGGAGCTCAGCAACGCTAGGAATGTAATCTCGCGGCGGTGACAGCGAGGCGCAGTAAGGCGAAACATTCATATATTTTTTTCTTAATCACATCATATACAAGAGGCGAATTCCTACACAAGGATTGTGCCCTCCCGTTGCGTGGAAGTGCGCGTGGAAGTGCGAGACATTGACGCGTTTTAATTAGCCCATGAATGCGGCGTAACATTTGTACAAATGTAAAACACACCATTTACTTTGTGTCGGAAGGCTGGATGCTGCAAAAGAAGCAGAATATGTATCTCGTGTGAATATCAATCAGTGACAATTTGTGCCACTTTCTGGGAAAACTGGGCTTAATGCAATTGTATAAAGTGTCGTCTCAGATTAGCCTGTGCAGTCCGCACATGCGTATTAGGTTCCCCTTACAAAGAATTTTCATTAAGAAGAGACTTCCTTTAGACGAAAAATATCGATAAAAGCGGAAAGTGTTGTCCCTGATTAGCCTGTAAAGCGGTAAGTGTCGTCCCTGATGAGCCTGTACACGTACATTACATGAAAGAGGAATGTAACCACCATGAACATACATTTTGTTAAAGATTATATTCATCCTCGTGTTATTTTATCGTTCGTTCAACATATGGTAAACATAAATAACGAATGTTATACGACCTGACATTAAATGGTTATTGTGTTTATTTTGCATAATTAAAATATCGTATAATTTACTCTAAGACGGAATTTAAATGTAATTTCGTATTCAACTTAATAAACTGTGTTCTAACAAGTTAATTTTCTTCCTGAATTATAGTTAGATTATATTATGCTATGGAATATTTACGCTTTGTTAGGCATATAAAATATGACCAGAGATTGTGGTACATGGTTTTATAAAATAAAACATTTATAAAAAAAATGCACTTCAAGGAGGAATAGGTATCGTCGGCTGTAAAATGCCAGGTTGAAAAGTCCTACTGTTTCCATTAATCATTAATAATGTATGTACTTGAACTTGTCATTAAAACTGGTTGATGCCTCGTTAATTTAGTGACTTAAAAAATGGCAAAAACAAAAATTGATTTAGAAGCGATACAGATATTGATTCAGATATTTATGTGCAAATGGTGTACATGCACCTCATGATTGTGTTCAATATCGTTACCAATCAGAATCGCACACATCTCTGATATTAAAACATCCACAATAAGTAATATGCATATAGGGCCTTTATCATTTATCATTTGAGTCGCGTTCTGAGAAAACTTGGCATAATGCATGTGCGTAAAGTGTCGTCCCAGATACGCCTATGAAGTCCGCTAAGGGTAATCAGGGACGACACATTCCGTCTAAATTGGATTTTTGCAAGGAAGAGACTTCATTTAAACAAAAATGTCATAAAAGCGAAGAGTATCGTCCCAGATTAGCCTGTGCGAACTGCACAGGCTAATCTGGGACGACACTTTACGCACAAGCCTTTTGCCCAGTTTTCTCAAAACACAACTGATATGTATTGGTCAAGGAATTAATATGAATAAGCGTACAATAAAAAGTTATTAATGTCCACCAAACATGTTCGCTGAATTATCTTCAATGAAAAATCAACTGCTAAAAAGAATATTAAATAGAGATTACGAAAATTCCTGCATGTCATCGCATGTTATTATTAAAGTGGACAATCGTAAAAAAATGACGAAAAACCCCATTTATTCGACCTTCCTTCCCTAAATTGTTTGGCACTGTGAGTGGAAACGAGCGAGACTTTTTTGGCCTAGCACCTTTTCATAGAATCATTAATATGAAGCAAGGGCACATTTTTAAAATGTATGCCCGTCTGCAATCATGAGAAATATGTTCATGCTCTCTCAAAGTCGTAACAGACCACCAGCAACTTCTAGTGGACGTCATAAATAGCAAAGCAACTCTATTTAATTTGTGTTGATATTCTATTCTACTACACCGTTCAAGGGCAAAGCATCTTTACAATAACGAATGTCGAGGTTGGGCCTAAACCATCTTATCAGAAATAAAAATCGTGGAACAGATAGCATGCGTTCGCACTCAACTCTCGAATGCGCATTCCAAGAACGGGGAATAGCAACTAGAACACGGGTACTTGAAAAATCAATTTTTCTAGTACCTATGAACTAGAATGACCAACTTATAATTTATTTATCGTTGTTTTTCCAGACTAACGTAAATAGTCACAATGCAATTCGATTGTATACACGCTGTCAGCAAATATCAACGTTACAGATCTATCTAACCGTTTCAATTAAACATCCATACAGAATCGGTCGTAAATCGTCTAATTCAAGCATCAATGAAAACTGTCTAATGAAAGCGCAATTTAATGTCGCGTGGACGCGTGGGAATAAATCTTCTTCAATATTTAATCTTCCAATTGGACACAAACGGTACGAAACAGGAGCACCGTCTGATTGCCGTGTCTAAGTTCACAAAAAATTTGTTTGAAAAGCAAGAGGTTGACACACATTATTTTAAGCAGTACAACAACACATCCCATTCAGCTCCTTATTCATACAATGGGAGGACCCGGAATTTGGTCTTTTAGGTCCTAGTTTCCAAAATGTACTCAGCATTGTTGGCGTGCATTCTATAGTGCGTCCTCCATATTTTGTAGGACAATCATTCGAAATTCTTTGTCATAAAGCAAGCAAGAATTAGCTGAACGTCCTCTTTTATACCCGCATTTAATCACAACACATTATTATAACAATTTTATTTATTGTAAACATATAATATTTCAGATAAAATCTATTTTTACCCCGTGATCATTACAAATATTCTAAAAATTGTGTGGATGCATTTACACAAAAATAGAACATGGGCATCGTTTCTGTGAATAACGACTTTATCGTCTTGTTCAAAACGACGGCCGATTGATAAACAGACATGCTTTTTTCGATAATCCACAAATTCAAATACATTTCTAAATTTCACCCCAAACGTTACAAACAATGTCATAACAAAGATTAATCTGTATATCACTTAAGGGACGACTCGGTATTTGAAATCACGATCTAGCGATCTTACAGCAAGTCGTTCTACTAAGAAAATTTAATTAGAAATCCCCATATGTAAGTGATTTTTATCAAAATATCAATCAAGCCACTTTATCACGGAGATGTATCACAATTGACATTATCACTGTTGGGCGTTCCGAGTATGTGGGAAGAGGGAACTTCAGGTGCATAAATCAATCTTATCCGTAAGATTGATTTATGCACCTAAAGTCCTCTCTTCCCACAGATTTGGAAAGCTCAACAGTCAAAGCTGTATGCTAATGTTAAGGAAAGTTTGCAGTGTCATTTTTTCATTTTATTTAAATAGATAAGATAAAAGTCCAATATTATCTCGTGGAAGAAAGAACTCTTGGCTATTTTATTAAACAGTCTCTTCGTAGTTCGTGCTTTCAAATACTGTGTTAAAGTTAATTATGCTGTCATCGCATTGTTCATAACTTGCTATTTACAGTCTGAGGCAGGATTTGACTTGCTGTGCGGAAATCTAATATTAATTATCGACACAATTGTAATAAACTTTTCTTAACTGAATGATATGGTTTTGGGTTTTATTTCAGAAGGCATAAGGCTTGAAGCCAATGAGTACACCTACATATAACACAAAATGTAGTCAACAGTGGTCAATCACATACAGGCATATATATACATTTTTTGCAATATAAATTTAAAATTAACATTACAAGAAATGTGCAACTCTAAAGACATGAAACATATGCCGGTCACTACCAACAACTATTAATATACATGTTTATATAGAAGGTTGCTTCTGAAGTATTTTTTGTAATTCTTATTGACCCATCAAAATCTTCCAATTTTACCTAGCCAGCGTCATAAATACCATCGGACCTTAAAATAACTAGTTTTTTGAAAGTACCAAATGCGTGCTACCAAAGCATTTACTAGTTTACCACGTAAACATCTATCCAGGCACACACACAGCACCAGGCACGCTGTCGTAAAATTCTACATGGAAAAATCAAAAACAATCAATTAAACATCCGTTTAATGGCCGTAAAACATCGCATTCATTTCTACATCCATACAACCGTTCCAACGGAATAAATCATTAACTGGCACGTATCCTTAAGGATTTTCTTCACAATCAATGTTCAATCTTACAAATTCTAACAGTTCACACAGATATTGTCTCTCATAACTGGTGTTTATTTTGTTTTCACAGAACATTTCACGTGCCCCCACGTTAAACAATTCTGTACGTTCTTATTCTACGATTATATATTTAGCCAATCTGCCTTCAACGCAGAAATGTAATGTGCTATATCAGCATTAAATATCACCGTGTACTACAAGGTAAAATCGAAATTTGAATGCATTTCAATAACCGAGAACAGTCACATTTTGAGTTATTAATGATAGTTTGCATTATTATTGACAAGTTTTCACATTGAAACTAGAAGCGCAATTCAATGAATATTTTTATATATTAAAATTCGCCTTTGTAATGTGTCTTATGACGTCAATTTTTCTTAATGCGATTGTCTATTTTCAATACTTTAACCTATGGAAATGCGCTGCAACGTATATTGACATCCTGTTTGCGATGGAAGATGTTTGGAAAAGCTTTACATAAACGTTTGCAATCTTTATCACAATGCTTTTCATGTCCAGTCAATTTGTTCTGTCGTACTGTTTGTTTTGTATTGGTAATTTAAACATCTAGCTGTAGGATCCATCATATCTTCAATAATTATATTTAAAACCACGCTTGCATGATGTTATACAATTGCAACTCTGTACGTATATACGTACATGGGTCTAATATTAAAAAGCTCTTCATGTGTACATAGTTATTTCTTCCACTAATGGAGAAAAGTAGCGAGTCCGATCAAATGGAAATGAGTCGCGCTGGGGAAAACGGGGTTTAATGCATGTACGTTAAGTGCCGTCCCACATTAGCATGTGCGGTCCGCACAGGCTAATCTGGGATGACACTCTCCGCTTTTATGAAAATTGTTGTTTTAATATTCTGGGACGACATTTTACGCCCATGCATTAAGACCCTTTTTTTCCAGAGCTCAAATAAATGGTGATGCCACATACATAATGTTGAAGTGCTGGTTTGTCATACATATAGGCGTTTTACATTTTCTCTGTTGTGATCTCACTTCGGGAATATTAGTTGCTAATCTATCGAAAATGCAGACATGATTTACATATTAACATTATATCTAAACAAAGTTTAGCCAAGTATTTTTAGTGACATGTTTACTTTTATACTTTGGAAGTTACCAATTCTGCGAACGTGAACTCGTGTTCAATTACCTTTCTGTTCGAGATATTATATGATTTTTTGCATTATACTAATGACAAAACGATCATATCTCACAACGGGCCGCTTCTTTCGTCTTTGTCCTGAAGTCCCATTAATCATATTGCACCGATCTTTATAAGCGATAATAAGCGTTCTTTTTCATATTCTGATAATCAATCTCCAAATGGACCATCACATATAGATGTCTTTATCAGCCATGCCGTTATGTTCGCACCAGTTTCCTCCCGACCCACTTAATGTTTAAAGAGCGTTCTCATTTCCGTAAGTTCATCTGAGCGTGAAAGCTGATTGCTTTTTTATGTGCGTTAACTGGCATTGAACTTTTAGAAGTGAATGGAACTTTTAGAAGTACATGTATTTGATTTGTTTTTCATTTTGATCGAATAATTGTTATGAAATACGCTTTCAATGGCCCATAGTCAGGTAAAATTCGTTAAACATAAGCACTGTTTGGTATCCGTTGGTAGAAATGTCGACAGTGCTTGCTAGTATCCCATATATATATATATTGATGACGGCGATTAAGGCTGCGATGTACACTGAATCAGTGTACACTTATAATGAAATTGAGCAACTTCATGATACAACAAATTCTGCTCGATATGTTGATAACGAATAATTTGAATGACCTTGTCGTAAAAACCGTAAAACAAGCAAATCTTTGAGCTGGCGACATTAGTATCGCAAATACAAAATCGCTATGATAATAGCGCACTTAATCACCATATCATTGATTTGCAGTGAAGTTAAAATAATAAAACAACTAATTCATGTCCCTAACTGAAAACAAAGAAGCATTGACGATATAAAATGCATTCGGCTTGTTTACAATGCTTTTCATTGGAGAGCCGCACTTTGCAAAGACAAGAGCTAAGTAAACAGTAAAAAGAAAATATAAAGGAAATCATTAATATTATGTTTTGATACTGAAATTTCCCAACAATCGTCCACATTTAATTTATTTGCTATCGAAATAATTAAAATGTTGTCTGTGGTGTTGCATGTTTGGGAGGGCTAATGCGACCCGTGCAGGCAATTGGATTATAACCTTCAAGCGCACACAATAATTGATGAAAAGGGTCAATTAAATTGCTGTTTTGTCAGACTAATAATATGATAACCACAGCGACTCACTGATAATTGCTTTTATGAATCATATTGTTTATTGGTCGTGGTTTTAATAAGGAAAGAAAAAAGATAGTTAATCGCTTAGCTTGGATAGAGTATTTCAGCTGTTCTCGTTTTTAAATCCGTTATTTTTGGGAAGAGATAAATAAATCTGACTTTGTTTTTACCTTTAACATTCATTAAGAGTAAATAGAAAGAGCGATTGTTAGAGCGGTTACTGCCCATTTAGAAAACAGATGATTTCCATTATCGTTTCTGGTTTTGTGTTTCTAGATTTTTGAATTACCTTTTCATGATTTGCAAAGAAGTAGAAAGAATAAAATAACTACTGCAAGTTTCCGACAAAAGCACAAAACCATTGACCATGGACACAAACTGTTTGTAATACTATTAATTTGAGCGCTGTGTCGCGACAGGAACAATAGCACGGTAAATAGAAATTCTGGAAATCAATATCAAGCACTGACACTGAAACTTACCTACCCTGTTCCACATTGAATACATTCGCTGATTGAAATATTGACAATGTCGTCTGCATTGTTATCCGGGCGAGGCTAATGTGACAGGTACAATGGGCCGGAAATGGCAGTCACGCGCAGAATATTTTATAATCAAAGAGATCACACATCCAGTGTTACTGGTGGTCTGGCTTATAATATTTTGCATTTTACTCACCAGAAATAGCAACTAAAAGACTATAAAAAGAACAATAAACTATGGCTTTGTGGGGCTCTACCTGCAAGGGACCTACGGCCTCAGACTCCAGACTTTATCATTAGGATTTCAAATTTGGGACATTTGACACCCCTGATGTGTGTCATGTATCAAACCGTCTATATATAAATATTAATTTTATTAATTGGATATGTAGAAGATTTGGTGATGCAATCATTGGATTTCATTTTGTGTTTTGTTGACCTACTTTTAATTTTTAGGCTCAGCAGAACTATGGCTGTCAAAACACAATTGTATTAAAATGAATAGTGCTTCAAATTATACAAGACGTCACTTTCTTTTTGTTTTAGATGTTTTTCAGTTTCGTCGGAAGACGTTTCCCACCAACCATCCTGTCTTGAAAGAAATAACTTTCGAACCCGATTTTCTGGTAATACTACTTTTTTTACATACAGATATTAGTGAATTATGAACATTTCATAAGGATCTCAAGGGTCACAACAGGTATATATATATATGTGGACAAGTTAACAATTTTTTTTTTTAATATCCTGTGTGTAAAAATTACTTTGCATTGCAGAGAACTTTTATTTCTGTAAAAAATGTTCAAAGTTTGTTTTACAAAATTATATCCTGAATGATTTTATGGCCTTAAATGATATATGGAAACAAGCATATTTAATAATAAAAAAGGCCTGTTGTGTTTTTAATTTGTTCTTTTAAAGATTTACAGAAAGACCCTTTTTAGCTCGACTATTATATATGAAATCTATATAGTGGAGCAATTCTACTCACCCGGCGTTGGCGTTAGCCTTAGCATTGGCGTAAGCGTGAGCATGCAAATGTTAACAGTTTGCATACTACCCCAAATATTTTCAATGTCCCTTGACATATTTCTTTCATATTTTGCATACTTCTTAACCAACATGACCCCAACCTATAAACAAGAGCAGACAACTCTATCAAGCATTTTGTAATAATTATGGCCCCTTTACCATTTAGAATATTCATATTATTGATAAATCTATGTTAAAGTTGGCGTACCACCTAAAATATTTTCAATGTCCCTTGACATATTGCTTTCATATTTTGCAAACTTATTTACCAACATGACCCAACATGACCCCAATCTATAAAGAAGAGTAGACAACTGTATCAAGCATTTTGTAAGAGTAATGACCCTTTTTCCATTTATTATATGCATATAACTTTAGTTACATTGCCATAACATCTTTATTAAGAACAAATTTTATTAATACTTTTACAAAACAACACTTACCTGAGTACCACAATGGATTCCACCTAAACAATACCCCACGCCCCAACCCAGAATCCCTGCCCCCCCCCCATTCCCCCCCCCCCAATTTTTTTATATTTTTTTCCTTTTTTTAATTTTTGATAGATCATCTAATAAATGACACAGTATACCCCCCTCTTATCCCCCTCCAAAAAAAATTTTTTTCATTTTTTTTTTTAAAGATTGCCTTATAAATTATTGAATATGAACAATTACTCCATGATCGCTTACGTTATACTGTCGAGCATTCAAATAGTCGAGCGCGCTGTCCTCTGACATCTCTTGTTTAGCTCACCTGAGCACAATGTGCGCATGGTGAGCTTTTGTGAGCGCCTTTTGTCCGTCGTGCGTTGTACAGCGTCACCATTTGCATTGTTGACACTCTAGAGGCAGCATTTATTGTCCTATCTTCATGAAATTTGGTCGGAAGATTGGTCTCATTAATTTCTTGGATTACAAAATGGGTTCGTTTGCTTGGAAAACATGGCTACCAAGGGACGGGGCATTTATCCTTATATGGCTATAGTAAAATCTTGTTAACACTCTAGAGGCCACATTCATTGTCCGATCTTCATGAAACTTTGTCAGAAGATTCATCCCAATAATATCTTTGACAAGTTTTAAAATGACGCCGGTTGGTTGAAAAACATGGCATTTATGAGGTGGGGCATTTTCCTTATATGGCTATAGTAAACCTTGTTAACACTCTAGAGGCCACATTTATTGTCAGATTTTCATGAAACTTGGTCAGAACATTTTTCCAATGATATCTTGGATGAGTTTGAAAATGGTTTTGGTTGGTTTAAAAACATGGCCACCAGGGGGCGGGGCATTTTTCCTTATATGGTTATATATGGTCCTTATATGGTTATATATGGCTTTAGTAAAACCGTGTGAACACTCTAGAGGCTGCATTGTCCAATCTTCGTGAAATTTGGTCAGATGATTGGTCTCAATGATATCTTGGATTAGTTTGAAAATGGTTATGTTTGCTTGAAAAACATGGCTGCCAAGGGGCGGGGCATTTTATCTAATATGGCTATAAATGGCTATAGTAAAATCTTGTAAACACTATAGAGGCCACATTTATTGTCAAAGCTTCATGAACTTTGGTCAGAAGATTGGTCTCGATGATATCTTGAAAGAGTTTGAAAATGGTTACATTTGCTTGGAAAACACGACTTCCAGGGGGCGGGGCATTTTTTTCATTATATGGCTATAGTAAAGTCTTGTTAAAACTTTAGAGGCCACTCTTATTTCCGATGTTCATGAAAAATGGTCAGAAGATTCATCCCAATAATATCTTGGACCAGTTCAAAAATGATGCTAATTGGTTGAAAAACATGGCTGCCAGTGGGCTCTGCATTTTTCTGTTATGGCTATATAGTAAAACATTGTTAACACTCTAGAGGCCACATTTATTTTCTGATAATCATGAAACTTTGTCAGAAGATTTGTCCCAATGATATCTTGGATGAGGTCAAAAATGGTTCAAATACGTACAGATTTTAATGATAAACACTAGTCTGGCCAATGTCCGCTTACAAGCTGGTATATACACTCACTGCTAGAGCAGAATCATTTTTCGTCTGCTGCAGACAGGCAGTGGTGATCGTTCTTAGCAAATTGAGTTGCGGTTCATTCCGTAGCTAAGGCTTCTAAGCACACACTGATTTGCAAAATATGCTCTGTAAATTCTAAAATGCGACCAACTAAAAACAAACCCTTTGCCAACTTCTAGGTCAAAGGTTAAGTTTGAACATCATGATTCCTTTTAAATGGCAAATGATATTCGCGTACGATCTTACAACTGTAACTCCCTATTAATTGTTCCCAACTCGGCATTTTCATCAAAAGGCATGAAGGGTGTCCAAGGTGGACAGGTTGGAATCTTTGAATGGCAGGGTGCTGCGCCCTTCCATTCATGCCAAGCTGGAGCACTGGTTTTGATGGTGTTTCACTTGTAACTCACCAAGCATTATGACCCACTATATTTATCAACATGGCTAAAATGAGGCCAAAATAATTGTTAAATGCCCTTTGTTTATTTCCAAAGACATGGATGGATCATCTTTGTCTCTGAATATATTATAAATACTTGTGTTGTTGATTTTGTCCTGTTTGCTTATTGCAGGAAAACTGTTAACGCATTATGTTGTGAAGACTCCTCTGTAATCAGACAGCTAGCAGTATTATGATTATCAAATATTAAAATTTGACTTAACAATATAGCACTTCAAATTATATAAGACTTTATTTTTGTTTCAGATATTTTCCAGTTTCCCCTCACAACAATTTGCATCAAACCTCTTGTCTGGTAAGAAATTTCCATTGAAACCAACTGCTGGTAATACTATCTTTTTATACCACCATTACCATTGGTATATAGGAGCCACTTTGTTGGTCCGTCGGTCTGTCCCGAAATTTCATCAGATCTTCACCCAAACTTGGTCACAAGTTGTATCTAGATGATGTATAGGTCAAGTTTGAATATGGATCATGCCGGGTCAGAAACTAGGTCATGGGGTCACTTGTTGTGTTTTAAACCTGAAGTTTGTCTGGACCATAACTTTGTCATTTATTTTATACAGTATTGTAAATGATGAACAGTTCATAATGATTTCAAGACATCTTCTGATCCCTGGAAGATAAACTAGGGATTGATCTGTCTGTATATAACGGTTCAGAGCCTTCCAATCTAGCGTGAGAAGATGTAATGATAATGTTTAATGGAAATTACATATAACAGTTCATACAGTTTAAGAAATACAATACATTTTATACAATATCATTTTTATGCCCCTGAACCAGCGATTTTGGGGGCATATTAAAATCACTCCGTCCTTTAGTTAGTTAGTCCATCCGTCCGTCTGTAAGTTAGTAAGTCCGTCTGTCAGTCCGTCCGGATTATTTTCCACTCAATAAGTCAAGCAATTGTCATCAGCTCTTCACCAAACTTCATAAAAATGTGTAAGGCAATAACATCTAGGTCAAGTTAGATAATGGGCCAAATAGACCCAGACACCCCTGAGTTATGGCCCTTGAATCATAGTAAAATAGGGGTTTTAGCTCGACTATTATATATGAAATATATATAGTGGAGCTTTCCTACTCTCCCCGGGGTTCCAGTGTCCGTGAGCGTTGGAATGAACTCTAGTGGGGGACATATTGTTTTTGCCCTGTCTGTTGGTCTGTCTGTTGGTTTGTTTGCTCCAACTTTAACATTTTGCCATAACTTTTGCAATATTGAAGATAGCAACTTCATATTAGGCATGCATGTGTATCGAAAGCTTGACCCAGACCAAGACACTCTTGATGTTAGTAATGGTAGGTGAACGTAAGAATTTAATGCTGGCAATTCACATGAAATTGACATGAGGGTTTATTATTTATCCATGGTCCTGACCCCTGTAATATCTGAAATCCCTGTTTGTGCATATAACATAATGAGAACACCCTTTGGGCGACCTCACTTTGTATTTTAATCAGCTTCTTGTCTTGACCATTATTTTTACATTATCATCAAAATTTGTTAGTTTCCTACCCTTGAAAAAGGAGAGGGACTTATGGTTTGCGCTCTGTGTCTGTCAGTCTGACACTTTTCTGGATCCTTCGATAACTTTAAAAGTTCTTCCCCCATTTACTTCAAATTGATACTGAACCTCTCTTATGACAATACGGTCAATCTCAACTATGTATGGCCCCATTACCAACCCTGGGGTGCCCGCCCACATAGGCCACGCCCACCCAAAATGGGCTTTTACTATAATTTCTTCATTTCTACACCGATTCACTTCTAATTGATACTGAACTTCTCTTATGACAATACGGTCAATCTCAACTATGCATGGCCCCATTACCAACCCTGGGACGCCCCTGGGTCAAACATGCGGCGTGGGGATACGCGTCGGCCTCTGCCGCGCCATTTCTAGTCAACTGAAAAACATTGGCATCTTAAAGGAATAAATTATGTATGAGCCCAAATTTTGCAGAACTATGGCCCTTGCTCATTTTTGTTTAGCTCCTCAGCTGAAATCATCATCTAGCAGTCACAATAGTTGAGCGGTTGGAGAGGCATGCATTGCGTCCTACTACCTGCTCAGACTTTATCATGGTAAAGCCTTATCCAAATAACACAAGTATTCACCATGTGCAAATGTCTTGTTGTCTGTATAACTCTCTCTATTAGCTCAAAGTAAAAAGCATTTGAACTTGCACACTTTGGTATTTTAGTTTAATTTTGTTTAGACATTACAATTGTTTTGAAACTAAAGATTAGTGTGGGGGGCATTACACTTCTCTTTAAAATGTTTATTTGTGATTATTATTTTTTTCAGTTTGGCAGACAAAACATGCTGATCAAAAAGAATGTGTACCACAGGGGCCAGTGTTTCCATTTGAGTGATTGACAAGAAGAAGAGATGAGAAATGTTATCATCATATTTTACACTCTACATTTATAGTGTACAGCTCAATGTATTGAACTGATGTTGTAGAATATAATTGGAGATACATGCGAACATTATAACATTATATATAAGATGATATTTCAAAAGCAATAAGAAATAAAAAGTATAAAAAGGTCAAAAACAGTAGACCTTGTGTTTACAGTGGACAGGTTTAATGTGGAAGTGACTAGTTAACTGTTGATCATAAGCTGCACTGATGGAAAAAATAGTGGGAATGACTATCTAGAAAACTGTTTAACGTACGACAACAGTTGTGGAACTTCATAAATGACCGTATGTAACAGGGCTGGGCAGTTTTCCTTATATAGCTATAGTGAAACCTTTTGAACGCTAGTGAAGTCACTGTTTTTTCCAATCTTCATGCATTTTGGTCGAATATTTGTTCAAATGATGGCTCAGTCCAGTTTCGAAATTTGTATGTCTATTCAAAAAACATATCCACTAGAGCGCGAGGCAATTGTCTTTATATGGCTATAATGAAACCTTGTTAACTCTCTAGAAGTGACATTTTTAGCCAAATCTCCATAAATTTTGGTCAGAATATTTATTCTAATGATAGCTCAGTTGTCGAGTTCGTAACTGGTTCCGGTTTGTAGACTAACATGGCTGCCAGTGGACATGACAGTTTTTCTTAAATTGCTAGAGTAGAACCTTGTTAACACACAATTGGCCATTTTTATGTGCATTTTTCATGAAAGATGATGAGAGCATTTGGCGCAATGTAATCTCAGCTGACTTTGAAACTGGATCACATAACGTCAAAAAGTGGGTCAAAATGTCAAATTAAAAAAAGCTTGTAAACACTGGAAGTTGCATTTGAAATTGTGTTCCTTTTTATGTCCCCCACTATAGTAGTGGGGGACATATTGTTTTTGCCCTGTCTGTTGGTGTGTCTGTTGGTCTGTTTGCGCCAACATTAACATTTTGCAATAACTTTTGCTATATTGAAGATAGCAAATTCATATTTGGCATGCATGTGTATCTCATGAAGCTGCACATTTTGAGTGGTGAAAGGTCAAGGTCATCCTTCAAGGTCAGAGGTCAAATATATGTGGCCAAAATCGCTCATTTTATGAATACTTTTGCAATATTGAAGATAGCAACTTGATATTTGGCATGCATGTGTATCTCATGGAGCTGCACATTTTGAGTGGTGAAAGGTCAAGGTCATCCTTCAAGGTCAGAGGTCAAATATATGTGGCCCAAATCGCTTACTTTATAAATACTTTTGCAATATTGAAGATAGCAACTTGATATTTGGCATGCATGTGCATCTCATGGAGCTGCACATTTAGAGTGGTGAAAGGTCAAGGTCATCCTTCAAGGTCAGAGGTCAAATATATGTGGCCCAAATCGCTTATTTTATGAATACTTTTACAATATTGAAGATAGCAACTTGATATTTGGCATGCATGTGTATCTCATGGAGCTGCACATTTTGAGTGGTGAAAGGTCAAAGTCATCCTTCACAAGGTCAAGGTCATCCTACAAGGTCAAACATCATATAGGGGGGCAAAGTCAAGTTTATAAATGATTATTTGCCTACAAATTACATATTTTTCATCAAGTACATTTATTATTCTAAACTACACCCTCTCAGAATAGTTTAGTTCCTTCTGGTCACAGTTGAGCACCTTAGGGCTCTTGTTCTATAATTTGATTGTTTTGGAAAATTGTCATTTTGCCAAAATGTGAGCAAGTCCAAATTTAATTAACCCTGCTTTGTAGTATCTTGTTTTCCTTATATGTATAAAGTGGAAAATTATCTATGAATCTGACTGCATAGATATTTGGTATTCAGCATAGCATCGTGTAAATGTAGTAAAACTAAACACAATTGTGTCATCATAAAACTGGCCATGCCATGGGGGTTAAATGGTTAATACACACTTGTAGGAAAAAGACTTCTAAAAATTTTATCCGTTAAATATATTTTGTGTACATAATGATTAGCTTTTTCCTTCAACTTATCGCTTTCATGGTGTTAAGAAAACATGCCGACTTACTAAGTAAGTAGGAGATCTGGGTTTGATTCCCAGTGAAAGTCAAGTCACAAGGAAAAATGCTTATTGTTGGAAGGATTTATTAGTTATTCAAAACGTTAGATTGTTTTTCTTTGCTCGTTCAGTTACAAATAACAGCAAATGATCTGAAAGTAGTTGTTTATAACGTAGAAGTTAGTGTCATGAATAGTAAATTGGAAGAATGCACTTATAAGAAACTATACATATTGTATATAAGACTAAAATACACAGAAATGAAATACCAGTAGCATTATTAATACATTGTTATACCCCCACATACGAAGTTTAGTGGGGTATATAGGAGTGAGTTTGTCGGTCCGTCTGCCTGTCTTGTCTGTCGGTCCGTATTAAGTGTCCGCTCTCTAATTCAAGTTGTTTTTACCCGATCGTCGCCTAACTTGGTCAGATGTTGTATCTAGATGATGTCTAGGTCAAGTTCGAATATGGGTCATGCCGGGTCAAAATCTAGGTCAAGGGGTCACTTAGTGCGTTTTAAACTTTGAGCGCGGTGTCCGCTCTCTAATTATGCACCCCTTCGAAGAAGAGGGGGTATATTGTTTTCCACGTGTCGGTCGGTCCGTCCGTCCGTCTAGGTCAAGGTCACAGTTACTCCAAATAATAAAATGGTTTCAAGATGGTAACTCAAGAATGCTTAGGCCTAGGATCATGAAACTAAGGATCATGAAACTTCATAGGAACATTGATCATAACTGGCAGATGACCCCTATTGATTTTCAGGTCACTATGTCAAAGGTCACAGTGACAAAAAACGTATTCACACAATGGCTGCCACTACAACTGACAGCCCATATGGGGGGCATGCATGTTTTACAAACAGCCATTGTATATACTACTACCCCATGCTCGTATATAAGTAATGCCGTATCAAGCCAGTACTATACTAGCGAGTTATCTACCGGGTATATCCTACTACCCCATGCTCGTATATAAGTAATGCCTATCAAGCCAGTACTATACTAGCGAGTCATGTATCGGATATATCCTACTACCCATGCTCGTATATAAGTAATGCCGTATCAAGCCAGTACTATACTAGCGAGTCATGTATCGGATATATCCTACTACCCCATGCTCGTATATAAGTAATGCCGTATCAAGCCAGAACTATACTAGCGAGTCATATACCGGATATATCCTACTACCCCATGCTCGTATATAAGTAATGCCGTATCAAGCCAGTACTATACTAGCGAGTTATATAGCGGGTATATCCTACTACTTCATGCTCGTATATAAGTTATGCCGTATCAAGCCAGTACTATACTAGCGAGTCATATACCGGGTATATCCTACTACCCCATGCTCGTATATAAGTAATGCCGTATCAAGCCAGTACTATACTAGCGAGTCATGAATCGGATATATCCTACTACCCCATGCTCGTATATAAGTAATGCCGTATCAAGCCAGTACTATACTAGCGAGTCATATACCGGATATATCCTACTACCCCATGCTCGTATATAAGTAATGCCGTATCAAGCCAGTACTATACTAGCGAGTTATATACCGGGTATATCCTACTACCCCATGCTCGTATATAAGTAATGGCGTATCAAGCCAGTACTATACTAGCGAGTGATAGCGGGTATATCCTACTACCCCATGCTCGTATATAAGTAATGCCGTATCAAGCCAGTACTATACTAGCGAGTTATATACCGGGTATATCCTACTACTCCATGCTCGTACATTAGTAATGCCGTATCAAGCCGGTACTATACTAGCGAGTCATAGCGGGTATATACTACTACCCCATGCTCGTATATAAGTAATGCCGTACCAAGCCAGTACTATACTAGCGAGTCATATACCGGGTATACCCTACTACCCCATGCTCGTATATAAGTAATGCCGTATCAAGCCAGTACTATACTAGCGAGTCATATACCGGGTATACCCTACTACCCCATGCTCGTATATAAGTCATGCCGTATCAAGCCAGTACTATACTAGCGAGTCATATACCGGGTATATCCTACTACCCCGTGCCTTTATATAAGTAATGCCGTATCAAGCCAGTACTATACTAGCGAGTCATAGCGGGTATATACTACTACCCCATGCTCGTATATAAGTAATGCCGTATCCAGCCGGTACTATACTAGCGAGTTATATACCGGATATATCCTACTACCCAATGCTCGTATATAAGTAATGCCGTATTAGTTACACTGTTTGTAACTGATGGTGTATGAGAGCGAAGCTCGAGAAGGGAACTGAGGGTGTATATCCTATACACAATCAGTTACTAACTGTGCAACTATTATATCTCAACCGATTACACGGGGTGTATGGAAATTTCTCAGGGTGTATGGAAAATACATAATGGGCACATGACCACTCAAAGCAAATCGAATCAGGTCATTTTTGTAGGAGGCGAGTTATACCTTACTTCCATATGCTCGTATAAGTAATGCCGTATCACATCAGTTGTATTTTTGACGTCATTTAGTTATATACAAGATAGTCATATAGCGGGTATTTCCTATAACCCCCAAGTACGTACTGTTAATGCTATATCAAACCTGTTATATTCCTAATTTCACAAAGCGGGTATAACCGACTATCCCAGGCTCAAGTTTGCCAGGAAGTATCTACCCAGTTATATTCTATACGTCATTATGCGGGGATACCTGACTATCGTATGTTCGTATTTAAGTAATGCTGTAGCACATCAGTTCAACACTCACAAGTCATACCAAGGGTATAGAGGGTTAGGACAACTAAACCTTATCATATTGTTCACTGCTCGCCTGCATGGTCTGTTCTTCTAAAAGCCATGTAAAAAACACAATCATTCTGCTGTGTGCATATTTTGATCAAATTAATGAATGCTAGTTCGGTTGTTCGGCGTAGCTGTCTTACCAAGCTTTTCACATTGAATAACCTTTATCAACAAACAATTAAATGATGGGGAAATTTCACGCCTGTAGACCCGAATGAATGAATCAGAATATTTAAATTATTTATTTCAGAGAAATCACCCACAGTATTGGCCAAATCACTGCGGAAATCCGGACTTCTTCATGCACGTTTTTGACCAAACAACAATCACTGCGAAATTGCGCAGACCGTGTTTGAGTTACGCTGGTCGCATACGCATTAAGACCTATTTTCGCAAGACGCGACGATAAGTGTGATTTGGTTGTGTTGAAAGAACACTGTGCATGTATGAACGATTTACATCTCATTGCTATGGCAATATAATAAATTCATAATAAGCCTTGTGAGGCCACATATGATCACATGTAGTATATTTTTATCTAAGAACAAAATTGTTCGGTTTGAATATACGTGCACTTTATAAGAAACACATCATGCGGTGGATATGCGACAATTAAACCTTTATTTTCTATTTAAATATTTATAAACGTGAATATACGACTTGCTTTAACGAAACAAGCGTTAACATGCGTTACTGATAGGAACATGCGGCAGCAATGAATTGGACACTCCTCGTGTAAGTAATCATCTTAGTCTAGGGACCCTTCAGATTTTGCATCGTAAAAAGTGTGACCCAGTAATATTGCTTAAAATGGTTGAGCTAACTTAATTTTCATCTTTTCTTGTGCTCTTTTATTAACCACATATTTAGGTCTGGTTGATAGTACTTTTACTTCCCACAGAGCAATTCGGTTCAAATTACTAATAACAACAAGACACATTTTTAGCTTTATTTCAGATGTGAACATATTTATTTAACGCAGACGTGTACACAATTTTAACACAGAACAAGGGCTGTTTGTAAAACATGCATGCCCCCCCCCCCCCATATGGGCTGTCAGTTGTAGTGGCAGCCATCGTGAATACGTTTATTGTCACTGTGAACTTGACTTTTGACCTAGTGACCTGAAAATCAATAGGGGTCATCTGCCAGTCATGATCAATGTACTTGAGAAGTTTCATGATCATAGACCTACGTATTCTTGAGCTATCAACAGGAAACCATTAAACTGTTTTGAGTCACTATGACCTTAATCTTTGACCTAGTGACCTGAAAATCAATAGGGGTCATCTGCCAGTCATTATCAATGTACCTATGAAGGGGGTCATCTGCCAGTCATTATCAATGTACCTATGAAGTTTCATGGTCCTAGGCGTAAGCATTCTTGAGTTATCATCATGCAACCATTTTACTGTTTCGAGTAACTGTGACATTGACCTTTGACCTAGTGACCGGAAAATCAATAGGAGTCATCTGCCAGTCATGATCAATGTTCCTATGAAGTTTCATGATCCTTGGCATAAGCATTGTTGAGTTATCTTCCAGACACCATTTTAGTATTTTGAGTCACTGTGACATTTGACCTAGTGACCTGAGAATCAATAGGGGTCATATGCCAGTAATGATTAATGTACCTATGAAGTTTCATGATGCTAGGCCTAAGCATTCTTGAGTAATCATCCGGAAACCATTTTACTATTTCGAGTCACTGTGACCTTGACCTTTGACCTAGTGACCTGAAAATCAACAGAGGTCATCTGCCAGTTATGATCAATGTTCCTATGAAGTTTCATGATCATTGGCATAAGCATTGTTGAGTTATCTTCCAGACACCATTTTAGTATTTTGATTCACTTTGACCTTGACCTTTGACCAAGTGACCTGAAAATCAATAGGGGCCATTCGCCAGTCATGATCAATATACCCATGAATTTTTTATTTTATGATCCTAGGCGTAAGCATTCATGAGTTATCATCCGGAAACCATTTTTCTATTTTGAGTCACTGTGACCTTGACCTTTGACTTAGTGACCTGAAAATCAATAGAGGTCATTTGCGAGTCATCATCAATGTACCTATGAAGTTTCATGATCCTAGGCGCAAGCGTTCTTGAGTTATCATCCGGAAACCATTTTACTTTTTCGAGTTTTTGTGACCTTGACCTCAAAATCAATGGGGGTCATCTGCCAGTCATGATCAATGTACCTATGAAGTTTCATGATCCTAGGCCAAAGCGTTCTTGAGTTATCATCAGGAAACCATCTGGTGGATGGACGGACCAACCGACTGACATATGCAAAACAATATACCCCCTCTTCTTCCAAGAGGGGCATAAATATAATATTAATTTTTAGTAATCTAAATTCACTGAAAATTGCTAGATTGTATTTTCCGAGAAATTATCGGAAAACATCGTTAAAGTTAAAGGGTATCTGCCAGCTTATGCCATTATAACACAAATGTTAAATGACAAAAGCTGTTGCCCGGTTCACGGCACCCAGAGCCTACCCTATTGTGAACCATAACCTTTTTGTGTATTTCATCCTAGTAGTTACCTTGACATAGAACCGAAACATTGGTTACTTTTATGAAACAATTCTTATAAAACTTGGTATACAAATTGCGACATTGTTGCCCATTTGTCCGTCAGTCCAGGTCCGAATAGTAGCTAAAATTGAGAAAACTCAGTAAGATTTCATGAAACTTAATATTCAAATAATTTTTAAATACACAAAATAATACATTGACCATTTTAATTTTGTGATAAAACATGGTTTACAAATGAACTCAGAAGAGCAATGTGATATTTATTTTGTCCCTACCGTTTTCACATGAAGGGATTTACGGTTGACCCACTGTCCATCGGTCTGTCAGTCAAATAAACCTGGATCTGGTTACAATGTTTTCCTAAGATTTCACCAGGTTACCTACTTTTTGGACACACTTAACCCAGGCTTACTCAACCAAGATGAGCATGTCGATCAGGTTTCGTCAACATCGAGTTGAAAAGGGCCTGGTTTCTTCCTTCACCTGATGATCCTCTAACACAGCAAGTCAATCCTCGAATGTCCGAAAAATGTTCTGGTTCTTATAATGGCAGACAAAAACAAGACCTATGATTTTAAGTAAATTTGTTATGTTCATATATACATTAATTATTCCAACTATTTTTTTTAGCTTGTATATGTTGTTATACAATTGTATTAAACATGGCCATTTAAGTCTTTCATAAGATTCTTACTTAACAAATGAGTTTTAATTTCTTTTAAAACTCTTGATGCAAGCAAACGATGAACGGCAGTATTGGGGAAAAAAACTGGCAGACAATATGTATTTGACCATCAACACTAGAGAAGACTGAGATAAAGATATGCAGAAAATGAAGTAACACCAGTTCATACACAGTGCTAAACTCACATCATAGAGATGTTTAAGTGCATGGATTTCAAGACTATTAAAGCTCAGGACTTTGGTACAGTCTCCTCATCTACAGCATTTCTCTTGAACCACATGAGAGATGATATGTGCATCTTGCTGTCCTATGGCGTGGAAGTCTTCCTTGCAGGATATCCATTTGCACGAATACTCCTATAACAAGCAAATTTGTAAACTGCAGATTGGAAGCCAAAGTCAATAAACTTACAGTGTCCACATTTTTAACTTAAGTTATAATCATTGACTAAGTTTTTCACAAATGTTATTTTTGATTGAAAATGTTAATGAAAAGGCAAAAAAAGAGAGATTTACTGTGAAATAAGTCAATGGAGATAAGCCTACTAATAGCTCGTGGTGTGTATTGTGGATTTCACCATGATTTGTTTTACTCTATTTGTGTTTTATTTATCTATATATTAATATTTTCCATGAGTACTTTACGCAGATACACATCTAATCAGAGCCTCTGTTAATGTAATAAAAGTATGTTACTGTTCTGTTCTTCTGTTAATAACTAATCTAAAAAGAAAGAAAAAAGTACATTTGATCTATTGTATGAATATGGCATACACTTATTTTTCCATGTTGAAATCTTATTAAATTCATGATATATAGCCCTAAAATGTTTGTAACAAACAGATGGATGGACTGACAGACTGGCCGATGGAAAACGCCAACACTATATCTCTCTGGCTTTGGCGAGGATAATGATTCAACAGAAAGTAGAAATCATCAATTAAAACTTGATGCATCTAAGTTAACTTAGCAATTAGTGAGTTCAATATGTCCTTTAACTGAACAAAAAACAGATGTCTCAAAACTTTAACATGATTTGTTGCAAATATTAAGAAGCACTTACAGGTCCTAGGTTTCAATCACCAACATATGATAAAATAGTTCTCAGTAACAAAAGGCACAAAATGCAAGAAAAAAATCACTTTAATGTTAAAATAAATATATATAGTTATTCAATAAACAATGTATATTTTGTCATAAAGTACCGGTCCTGGATTTTTCTCAACATCATTTAAGAGCATCAACATCCGCTGGGACAGGTTAACATGTTGTTGAATACACAGCTGCATCACGATGTAATGAAGACCACCTTGTACACACATACGACCCAGAATCATCAGCCCAAACATCTTGATCCACATGACATGTTAATGATTTATCATTTCAAGTATAAAAGGCAAGCCTTAAAATTCTTAGAAAGCTTTAACTTCTAAAGGTTAAAATCATCCTGGCTGTGCAGATCTTGGTAATATACCCATTTAAAAAACATTCCTTAAAGCCACACACCTTGAAATGAAATATCTGGCATAGTAAATTTGGATATAAATAAGAAACATATTTGATCTTTGCCAATTAAAATATATCTGGTGGTTGCAAGGTAGAAATCCGTCTTTTTTGCGCTTTAAAACTTTAAAATAATTGTGTTTCTCGAATTGAACATGTACGTATACAAATCATACATTCAGTTTTAAAATAAATTACTTGCTAACTAGGCTATAGATTTAATGACAATTTTGCACACTTTCAAATTGCATCTATATGTACTGATTAACATGTATTTCATTTCAAGGTGTGTGGCTTTAATGTAATAAACAAGAGTGCCAAACTGTCACAAGATATGCCTGTTTTAAGGTTTTGAACACCATGCTTAACGCTGGAAATGCACTAAGTGACCTAGTTTTCGACCCGGCATGACCTATATCTGAACTTGACTAAAATATCATTAAGACACAACTTCTGCCAAAATTTGGTGAAGATTGGATGAAAACTATTTCAATTAAAGAGCTTACAACATGCTAAACCCTTGAAATGCACCCTGTGAACTAGTTTTTGACCCAGCATGACCCATATTTGAACTTGAACTAGATATTGTCTAGATACAACTTCTGACCACATTTGTTGAAGATCAGATGAAAACTACTTCAATAAGAGAGTGGACACCGTGCTAAATGCTTGGAATGCACTAAGTGACCTCGTGACCTAGTTTTTGACCTGGCGTGACCCATATTTGAACTTGACCTAGATAACATTTTACACAATTTCTGACCAAATTTGGTGAAGATCGGATGATAACTACTTCAATTAGAGAGCGGACACCATGCTTAATCCTTGAAATGTACTAAGTGAACCCCTGACCTTGTTTTTGACTCGGCATGACCCATATTTGAACTTGACCTAGATATTGTCTAGATAAAACTTCTGACCAAAGTTCGTGAAGATTGGATGAAAACTACTTCAATTAGAGAGCAGACACCATGCGAAATGCATGAAATGCTCTAAGTGACCTTGCGACCTAGTTTTTGACCAGGCATGACCCATATTTGAACTTGACCTAGATATCACTTCTGACCAAATTTGGTAAAGATCAGATGAAAACTACTCCAATTAAAGAGCCACCAATGCTAAATCCTTCAAATGCACTAAGTGACCCCGTGACCTTGTTTTTGACCTGGCATGACCCATATTCGAACTTGACCTAGATATTGTCTAGATTCAACTTCTGACCAAGTTTGGTGAAGATCGGATGAAAACTATTTGAAGTAGAGAGCGGGCATTGTTATGGACGCCGCCGCCCGCCAAGGTCGAAACTATAATACGTCCCGTTTTTTCAAAATTGGCGTCTAAAAATAAGTAATATCCCTCACAGGGTTCAGGTCTCACAATAAACTTATAGACAATAGGCAATACTTAATTCATTCGCTTCAAACTGTTTCTCTTGACAGATAACAAATGTTCAATCAAATTTACATTCAAGATCTTGTCACTTCATTTGGTTACAAATTTGAAATATACTAAAATTTGCCTTCATTATGGAAACTTCTATTTTCCAAGCATGCCTTCCACTTCCTTGAGCTGACTTCGTTGAGTTCATGATTAGCAGATGCAATCTGTAAGATTTACTTATAAATAACTCTAAAATAAGTGATCGTTACCCAAAAAATAAAAAAATATAAATTATTTTGTCTAATTACACACTTTCACATACATAAATGTGACACACGCATAAAGGCCCATAACCATCCAATCAAAATATTCAGAAATAGAGGTGCTCATTATACTAACAGTTATGACTAAGTTTGTATACATGTATGTTTTTTCAACTATGTTTTGCAAAATATTCTCATGCAAACCAGGGTTTCCAATTTAATAAGCCACATGTACATTGCATGTAACAGGGGTAAGACAATGCTAACAAGAGATGTGGTTGTCAGAAACACAATGCCCCCTAATGCGCCACTTTGATTAATTTTTTTTACCTTTGACCTTGAAGGATGACCTTGATCTTTCACCACTCAAAATGTGCAGCTCCATGAAATACACATGCATGCCAAATATCAAGTTGCTACGTTTAATATTGCAAGTTATGAAGAAGGTTAAAGTTTTGGTTAAAGTTTTTGAATTATTTTTTTTTACCTGTGACCTTGAAGGATGACCTTGACTTTGACCTTTCAACACTCAAAATGTGCAGCTCCATGAGATACACGTGAATGCCAAAAATCAAGTTGCTATGTTCAATATCGCAAAAGTTATGATGAAGGTTAAAGTTTTGGTTAAAGTTTTGGGACACACACACACACACACACACACACACATACAATGACAGACAGACCAAAAACAATATACCCCCGATCTTTCGATCCGTGGGCATAAAAATAATCCTGGTTGTGTTTGTCAAGCAATCTAGCTAAAACAAACAGGTTTAATTAAAATAGAAAGATTAACTAAAATGAACATACCAGTTATATAGGGCTATAACTATCATATTGAATGTGCCAACACAAAATCGTGTCATTAGTTGCTAAAAGATACAGAAAGCATTATATGGGAAAGTGCATGTGTTGACCTCCTTTTTTTGTTACTTTATTTGTACATAAAATGCTTGTCAAGCATACACAAATTAGTGATTTAAAGTCATACCATAGGTGAGCCTATCAGCTTAATTTTACTCTCTTTTCCAGTCTCTGGTTGCTTGATATGGCGACTGCAGAAGTGGCTCAGCAAAGCGTCTTCGTTGGAGCAAACAACCCTGCATTCTGGACACCGACTGTGCGCCTCCTTTAAATATAAAACTTTGTGAAACATAAAAATATATTTAACATTTATTTTTCATCATTTTAACCAATAAATACCTACTAAACAAGAACTTTGAGATTAACTTAGATAAGAAAACATGTAATGTAAGCAAGTTAGTTCAAATAACAATGTACACAATTTCAATATTTTCTTAAAGTTAGTTCAAATAACAATGAACACAATTTCAATATATTCTTATCACTTAATCAATAATTATTATTAAAAAAAAGCATCCTGACAGTCCCCTCACATTTATGTGACTGAACTATCAGTCAAAAAAACGTTTGTTAGCTAACAGGGAGATATCTGTTATGGGAGAAGGTTCAAAATATTTTTGCCATTTCTTATATCACACTGCAAGTGTCAGTGCTACTGGCTCTGGGCATTTTCTATTTTTATCAAACCACTAAATTCAATGTATTTTATTCAGAAAACTTTGCAAAAGACAACCTCAGTGTCTGGACTGACCTGATGCACCAAATCGCACAAGTCAGCTACATCTCTGAAATTATTTCAATACAATCATTCTCATTAATAAAAATATGTAACAAGAGCTTTCAGAGGACAGCACGCACGACTATTCAAGTGCTTGACAGTATAACATAAGCCATCATGGGGAAATTGTTCGTATTCAATAATTTATTAGATGATCTTTCAAAAATAAAATAAAAGCTGCGCCATGAGCGCATGATACGCCCGTCGTTCGCCAATGAAGTAGTAAGGTAATAAATAACCCTTTGAATCATTTTTTTACTTCAGTTTATTTGTATTTGAATACATGGTTTATTTTATAAGTACATGAGCATGGAAATAACGAAATTTTGACGAACAAAGTCCCATAACTCTGGAACGACAATTCAGAATTCCGTCAAAAACGAAAGGGGATCAGGGTTTATCAATATTAAGATTGTGTTGAAATTTGAAAAAAATCCATCGAAGGATATTTGAGCTACAGTAGGACATTCAATGAAATCACGAAATTTTGACGAACAAAGTCCCATAACTCTGGAACGACAATTCAGAATTCCGTCAAAAACGAAAGGGGATCAGGGTTTATCAATATTAAGATTGTGTTAAAATTTGAAGAAAATCTGTCAAAGGATATTTGACGTAGCGTACGACATTAACAGACGGACGGACGGACGGACGGACGGACAGACGGACGCGGGGTATACCATAATACGTCCCGTCATAGACGGGCGTATAAAAAATCCATCGGGGGATATTTGAGCTACGGTAGGATACATGAACAACAATAACATTTAAGGTCACAGTGACCTTGACCTTAGAATGAATGACCTTGAAATGACCAGTGGTCATCTAAGTGTGCTTGCAAACCTTCATGTCAAGTTTGAAGACTCTATGTCCAAGCATACCAAAGTTATAACAATTTTAACATTTTAACATTTAAGGTCACAGTGACCTTGACCTTCAAATGAATGACATTGAAATGACCAGTGGTCATCTTCTAGTACTGGCCAATCTTTATTTCAAGTTTGAAGACTCTAGGTACAAGCATACCAAAGTTATAACATGAAATAAGAACTTTAACATTTTTACATTCAAGGTCACAGTGACCTTGACCTTCAAATGAATGACCTTGAAATGTCCAGGGGTTACTTACTAGTTCTGGCCAACCTTCATGTCAAGTTTCAAGACTCTAGGTCCAAGCATACCAAAGTTATAACAACTTTAACATTTTTACATTCAAGGTCACAGTGACCTTGACCTTCAAATGAATGACCTTGAAATGTCCAGTGGTTACTTACTAGTTCTGGCCAACCTTCATGTCAAGTTTCAAGACTCTAGGTCCAAGCATACCAAAGTTATAACAACTTTAACATTTTTATATAGCTACAGTAGGACATTCAATGAAATCACGAAATTTTGACGAACAAAGTCCCATAACTCTGGAACGACAATTCAGAATTCCGTCAAAAACGAAAGGGGATCAGGGTTTATCAATATTAAGATTGTGTTGAAATTTGAAAAAAATCCATCGAAGGATATTTGAGCTACAGTAGGACATTCAATGAAATCACGAAATTTTGACGAACAAAGTCCCATAACTCTGGAACGACAATTCAGAATTCCGTCAAAAACGAAAGGGGATCAGGGTTTATCAATATTAAGATTGTGTTAAAATTTGAAGAAAATCTGTCAAAGGATATTTGACGTAGCGTACGACATTAACAGACGGACGGACGGACGGACGGACAGACGGACGGACAGACGGACGGACAGACGGACGCGGGGTATACCATAATACGTCCCGTCATAGACGGGCGTATAAAAAGGAAAAAAAAATTGGGGGGGGGGGGGGTAGGGGGGTTGAGAGGGGGGTATATCGTGGGGTGGGGTCATTTATTAGACGATCTGACGATCTTTCAAAAATAAAAAAAGGAAAAAAAAATTGGGGGGGAGGTGGGGGGGGGGGCAGGGATTCTGGGTTGGGGCGTGGGGTATTACAGTGCTGCAGCTAGGATTTGAAAAGGGCAGGGGGATTTTTTGTCAAAAGAGCACTTTGGACGCGCAGTATTTTGTCAAAAGGGCACTTTCGAGCGCGCGGGGCGTTTCTAGAATGCTTCCTCATGCATGTTAATTTATATGTTATTAATAATTGTAAGAATAAATTATTCCCATCGTCATTAAACAATTCAAATTTAATGACTACAATGAGGAATAAATTAATTACAATGTATTTTATTAAGAGATTTATTAATCATCATATGTAAAAGAAAAAAAAATATTTTTTTTTAAGGGCAGGGGGGGCCCTAGGAAGGTCAGGGCGGAGGTTCGGGAGGGCGGGGCGCCCTTCGATTTAGGCCTAGCTGGAGCACTGGTATTGCATGGGTGGAATCCATTGTGGTATTCAGGTAAGTGTTGTTTTGTCAAAGTATTCATAAAATCTTATCATAAATAAAGAAGTTATGTGAATTTAAGCAAAATGTTCAATTCTCAAAGTAAAAAAGGGGCTGTAATTCTATCAATATGCTTGATTCAGTGGTCTGCCCTTGTTTATAGGTTGGGGTCATGTTGGTCAACAAGTATGCAAAATATTATAGCAATATGGCAAAGGACATAGGAAATATTTGGGGTAGTATGCAAACTTTAACATAGATTTATCAATAATATGCATATTCTGAGTATAAAAGGGGCCATAATTCTATCAAAATGCTTGATTAAGTGGTCTGCTCTTGTTTGTAGGTTGGGGTCATGTTGGTTAACAAGTATGCAATATATAAAAGCAATATGTCAAAGGACATAGGAAATATTTGGGGTAGTACGCACAAATCAACATAGATTTATCAATAATATGCATATTCTTAGTATAAAAGGGGCAATAATTCTGTCAAAATGCTTGATACAGTGGTCTGCTCTTGTTTATAAGTTGGGATCATGTTGGTAAACAAGTATGCAAAATATGAAAGCAATATGTCAATGGACATTGATAATATTTGGGGTAGTACGCAAACTTTAACATTTGCACGCTCACGGAAACGCCAACGCCGGGATGAGTAGGATAGCTCCACTATATATATTTCATATATAATAGTCGAGCTAAAATACAGTCAACAATTAAAGAGTTGTTGTCACTGGGAATGTGATCTTGCATATAAACAATTATTTTTAATTAAATTGTTAAACAAGAGCTGTCTCCATAGGATGACGTATGCCACCAATAAATGCTTTGATAGAAATTATGAGCATTTTTCGAAATTTAAATGCATTTTTCGAACCCTAAACGCGGACCCTAAGGTCAAGGTCATGGGTTAAAAATTTTTGTGCGTATGGAAAGGCCTTGTCCATATACAGATGCATATCAAATATGAATGTTACATCTGAAGCAACAAAAGAAGTTAAAGGCATTTTTCGAAGCCTAAACACAAAGTGTGACGGACAGACAGACATCAGACAAACAGACGGAAGGACAGTGCGATCACTATATGCCCTCCTTCGGCGGCATAAAAATAGTAAATCCAGAAATGCAAAATAAGTCCCAAACTAGAGAGCGGACACCATACTTAATCCTTGAAATGCACTAAGTGACCCCGTGACCTAGTTTTTGACCCGGCATGACCCATATTCGAACATGACCTAGATATTGTCTTGATACAACTTCTGACCAAATTTGGTAAAGATCAAATTAAAACTACTTCAATTAGAGAGCGGACACCATGCTTAATCCTTGAAATGCACTAAGTGACCCCATGGTCTAGTTTTTGACCTGGCATGGCCCATATTCGAGCATGACCTATATATTGTCTAGATACAACTTCTGACCAAGTTTGGTAAAGATGGGATGCAAACTATTTGAATTAGAGAGCGGAGTAGAAAAGTGTGACAGACGGACAGACAGTGCGAAAACTATATACCCACTTTTCTTCGAAAAAAATTTGGAGTAAAGTATACAAATGTGTTCTTTTTCTTTGCAGACTGACTTACCTATCAAAATAGTTACATAAACAAATATGTATAATTATATTGTTAATATTATGCGCATAAATAAATAAAACATTTGCTATTTCATGTAAAATTAATTGTAGACAGCAAATAATGAAACAAGAAACCGTTTGAGACGGGTGATGCTCCACAAAGGTTTTTTTGTCACAATATTGCACTATATATTAAGATAAAAGGAAACGTCTTGAGGGGCATCACTTTGGACAAAATAATATGATGGATGGTTTAGCAACTTAAAAATTTCAAAGGGCCATAACTCTGTAAATAAATCATCTAACCAGAACCCACTAATAACATGCGCATCTCCTCAAGGTAGTTAAGCTTCCCATAAAGCTTCATTGTATTCAAGTCAGTAGTTGGGGAGAAATAGCCCGGACAAGAATTGCACTATATGTACAGTTTATAGAAAATTTCAAAGGGCCATAACTCTGTGAAAAATCATCCGACCATAACCGGCTTATTATATGTAAATCTCCTGTTGGTAGTGAAGCTTCCCATAAAGTTTCATTGAATTCCCGTAATAAGTTGCTGAGAAATAGCTCGGACAAGAATTGCACTATATGTACAATGGAAAATTTCAAATGGCCATAACTCTGTGGAAAATCATCCGACAAGAACCGGCTGATAATATGCACATATCTCCTGTTGGTAGTGAAGCTTTCCATAAAGTTTCATTGAATTCCCGTAATAAGTTGCTGAGAAATTGCTCAGACAAGAATTGCACTATATGTACAATGGAAAATTTCAAAGGGCCATAACTCTATAAAAAAATCATCCGACCAGAACCTGCTGATAATATGCACATCTCCTCTTGGTAGTGAAGCTTCCCATAAAGTTTCATTGAATTCCAGTCATTAGTTGCTGAAAAATAGCCCGGACAAGAATTGCACTATATGTACAGTTAATGGAAAATTTCAAAGGACCATAACTCTGTGAAAAATCATCCGACCAGAACCCGCTGATAATATGCACATCTCCTTTTGGTAGTGAATCTTCCCATAAAGTTTCATTGAATTCCGGTCATTAATTGCTGAGCAATAGCCCTGACAAGAATTGCACTATATGTACAGTTAATAGAAAATTTCAAAGGGCCATAACTCTGTGAAAAATCATCCGACCAGAACCCGCTGATAATATGCACATGTCCTCTTTGTAGTGAAGCTTCCCATAAAGTTTCATTGAATTCCGGTCATTAGTTGCTGAGAAATAGCCCCGACAAAATTGTGCACGGACGGACAGACGGACAGACGGACTGACGAAGCGGCGACTATATGCTCCCCCCCCCCAAATTTTTGGGGGGAGCATAAAATGTCAAATTAACATGGATAATAGAAAATATTGTGAAATGCTTTATTTATAAATTAGAAATTAGATCACACTTCTACAATGATTGCAAGTTTCCATGACTCATTGAGGAATAAACCATGTAAAATGCTAGTTTTGCAAATTAACTACATTAAATTTAAATATCAAAGCTTTTTTTATATAATTGTTTATGTACCGGTAAAACACCGCTTCATTCAAAAGAATGTCATTTGAGCCTAGATGAAGATACAGCTGTTGAACATCCATCTTCGGCAAGTCTCTCAACAATGCATGGCGAAAACGATCTCAAGAAAATTTGGCACCTTTGAAAACAGAGTTAGCGAATGTCTGTGTAAATAAATCACAAATATACAATGAATGAATACACAAGGAAAATGCATGCTTTGCCTCAGGATTAAAATGAAAAGTTTGCAAATTCAATTCCCTACAATCTGTAAAATATTCCACACGCTTAAATAAAATATATAACCATGCAAATTAGTTAGAAAACGCAATCATTGAACATCAGCATAATAAGTTTAACTTTATATTGATGACAAATATTGTAATCATACGAAGCTTAGGACTTGAAATTTGAACTGTTTAAGTATAAAGAAATGAAATAATTACATCATTTATAGAAACTATGAGTATCACGTTTAAATGGTGGCGTTTCGTGTTTTCTCAAAAATGTTTACAAAAACAGTAAACATTTAAACGACTGTTGATATCAACATAATCCATTTTAGTTCATTACGTTACAATGTTGCAAAACTTATTAAAAGCTGTTAAAAAAGACTCGTATACATTTGTATCATGTGTGCCAGATGACCCTTACAGGCTTCCTGAAAAGTCCCAAAAAGTGCCTGTCAACCGGACAGGCTGATGGAAAATCTAGCCTGTCCGGACAAAAATTCACCTGACCAAAAAGCGCCAGTTTATAACTGAAGAATTAAGTTAATTAAAATTCATATTTATTGCTATGTGCAGCCTATAAGTACACTCAATAAAGTAAATCAAAACACTTGTGTGTTCTAGTGATTAGAGTGTATGATGGACAACAGCTTTAAATTGTAGTCAGACTGAAAACAAAATCACGCAGCACGATTGGTGTTGCCATTGAAGAACTTTAGCAACTACATTTACTTTCAGGTGTGACGTTTCAAAGGGAGAGCACTCTTAAGAACTAGTGACGCGTTAGTGTTCTTACTGACAAAAAGGCTTGAAATTCACAAAAAGAGTGATTCTAATGTTGCTTTTTTCGATCTTTTGGCAAGTATTAGACTTTTCTTTATTAAGTCATATTTTTTTGGCCTGTCACAAGGACCGGCGATATTAGACACTTCGCCGGACCGTAAAGAATTTTGCCGGACAAGAATGGCGGTCCGGCCTTTTCAGGAAGCCTGCCCTTATTCACAACAGCGTAAACATAACAAAACACCATGTACGACCTAGACGTCTTGAATATTTGACACACGTCAGCACAAAGTGCTCGGGAAAATTTTCCAGCTATTTGTTGCATGATCATGCCCCGAATTGTCTAGAACATTGGACGCGCGTCAGCACAACGTGCATGAGAAAATTTTCCCGACATTTATTCATCCGCATTCATTTTTAATTTAATAAACAGATACTCGTTTTTATGTACATCTTGTTAGGTAGAAAACAATAAAAAAATTACACAGGTGTAGTCTTATTGAAGAAATATGGGATCAATATTTACTCGTCTTTGTTATAAAATACTACGGCATGTAAGTAGAACAAGTGTACCCAATGATTCGACAACGGCATGAACAGTTGGTTTTAATATGACGTCATTGCGCAAATGGGTTATGATCTGAATATAACTTCTGGAAATAATCATCACCTTTAGTTTGGAAATGCGATGTCAATGACGCTTTAATAACTGACATATGGATACCGTTTAAACGGTAACCTTTTGTTTATTTCATTAATCATTTCGTTTTAACGTTAAGAAAAATGTGTACATGTGATACCATTAATAGAAACAAACCTGAAACTGTAATTACTGTTCTATACCATTTTCATTACATATTCTCACCCGAGATTGGCAGGCATTTGACAGCTATATTGTCAGGAAGAATATCCTTAATCCGATGAACATTGGAGTCCCCAGCAATACAGCTCACTTTTCTCCTGTCTTGGGCACCTGAAAAAATAAAAGGAAAATGGTTCCTGACACAACGCTGCATCCTGTTCAAAAGAGCCTGCGTAATAAATCAACTAATTATAAAAAGACAAGTCTTAACAATCCAAATACTACCTTAACAATACTATTGCAACAAGACTAATAAGGACGACTAAACTTGTCTTATGTGTGTCTAACTACACAAAAAGAATATAAACAAAACAGATCAATCACGCTTTAATAAAAATAAAGGTCACACAAGTTAAAAAGCACTAGTTTTCAATAATCAATAAGTGTCAATATTGCAATACTGGTCAGTGTTCAGTGCAAATATCACTATGAACATGTCAAAAGTGTCAATTATTGCACTAGTGTGTAACACACTGTATCTGTCTAAATGCGCGAAGCACCTGTTTTTTAATAATTAGAATTAAAGTGTCACTCAAAATTGCAATCCACTGGTAAGTGTTCAATCAATGCAAATATCACAGTTACTATATAGTCAATATAAATTGCCGCCATAGAGTCTTTTGATGATTTTTTGCTTTGGCAGACTCTTGGACTTCAGATTTATTCTGAACGCGAATTATTTCAGCTAAGTTACTATAAACACATCAAAAGCGTCAATTATTGCACTAGTGTAAAACACACTATAAGTGTCCAAATGCGCGAAGCACGTGTTTTTAATAGATCACAAAATGGGTAATAAAATACACAGTTGAACTTAAGGTGAAAAGTAAACACAAACCCTTCGTTCACTCACACCTAGTTCTGGCTTCCATAACTTTAAATGTCGCTTTTTATGATTTTTGACTGGCGCGACTTTATAGTTATGGACCAACCCCATTAGGAAAGTCAACCAGAAATTCCCGAAAAGTTGACAATTAACAAAGACCGGTCCAAAACAGCTTTTAAATGGAGTTGTTGGCCCAAATCAACCACTTGATTGGAAAGATTGACATTTTTCACATTTAACTGATATATTCATTCACAAAATACTATCTTAAACATTTAAAATGTATCTATTCTGCTCTTACATATCGAGAAAAACAGCGATCTGACAGACTTTCTTGAAATGCGAATCTCCCGAGATTTCACGGTCATATGACGTTATTTCTATTTTTAGTAACAAACCATGTGCTCAGGTGTTTTCAAATTCAGAATGACATTTCCCGGTATTTTAATTATTCTGGCTTATTTTGTTAACAAATTGTAGTGTCAATACAAAGTCAAAGTAAATATTATATAAAACTACCTGATTCACAATGAAATCAGTCTTATAATCCACCAGACGTAAGTTGTTAATGACAAATAATAGATTTCAGAAAACGAAAGTAATGTTTACAATTTCAGCATAACATGTCAAGGTTTATCCGAAAGTATCCAAATGAAAACTCGTCACGTGGCAAAGCGACAATGGCGTCAAAATTGTGAATTTCAGACTGATGAGAGTTATTTTCATCTATTGTAAGATGCATTTGAAACATTTGAACCTTAAAATATTCCTCGATGCAGTAATTTATATTCATTCACCAATATATGTAGAAATGTATCCAAGAAAATGAGCTTTCTTTGATTTATAGCGTGACATAAATATGTTACGACTCTGGTTGACTTTCGATACGGGGTTAGCTTCAGCGTACAGGTCTGTCAATACTATATAAACTGTACGCTGAAGTTTCTTTAGCTAACTCACACCGAGTTACTAGGACTAGGTCGCGAAAATGAATGCCACTTTGAATTATACACTTTACAACGTCGAAATACACCAAATCACAATTAAAAGATAGCTATTGCAAGTTCAAAAACAAAACTGAAATATATAAACGCCGAAATGACTTCTTGATCTCAAAACAATGTCACAAACGTATACAATACCGGATTTCAACCATTTGAAAGCTCGTGGGCAATCAGAAGGGGAGATTATTCCAACGATGTTTTTTATTGTTTCTCCATTCGGTTCCCCTCGCACGTTATTTGATTACGCATTCTCCATAGATGGTCATGAAGTTATAACCATTTATATCGGTTCCGGATTTTACCTAAAAGATTTCCGGGTTTTCCGGATATTTCCGGGTTTTATACCTCGCCGTCATATTACAATCATTCATAACGTTTATTTATAGATGTTTGTGTTGTGACATATATGGTTATGATTACCATATAAGGTAAAGACGGCCAGGGACCAGAGTCGCTCTGTTAGGTAATATATTTTTTAACAAATAATTGACGACTAAGAAAATTGATGGGATAAACCGATTACTAGGTCGGTTCTGAAGTTAACATTGCTCGGCCCGAAAATCTGACCCACTCAACATATTAATGGTTGTTTATTGCTGAATTTAAATACAATTAATGAATATTAAAATTGTTCATGGTTCATATAAATTGTTCATGTTTGAATAGTTTGTTCGGTATCATTAAATAATATTTTATGCACACATAAAAGATTTTATGTCATTGTACGATTTCTTAATTGTTGAACATTATATTGGTCCAAGCCTTATATTTAATTACTTGTGTATAACCTCAGTGTGGGGTCACATGGGCTCTTTTAACCAATCAAATTCAGTGTTGGCCATTGTGGCCCTTTGTATCCTTTTAGACTAACGAGGAATCCAATATGGTCGAAATTAACAATTACGCTCTTAAGCGATACTTCCAAGGATTAATTTTAATAGGATATGATGCCGTTTCATTCCGTTTATGTGAAGGATTATCTCTCGTTGTACGAAGACTTACACCAATGGTGTTATCCCGTGTGATACTAAGTTTAAAGGGCAGTTGAACGAGTACACATGCTTATCACTATCAGTGCCGTGTGCAGAAAACTTTGCGACGTATACGCAGTCTACCGTGAAAGGTTTCCAAGATGGCGGCGCCCACAGCGTAATTAGCGCATATCGCCAGTCACTGTTTTTATGCTGATCAGCTACACAGTTGTCGCTGCCCTATATCAGTCATACTGATTCAGTTCAGATAAGTATTCAAATATCGTGTTAACATTTGTGCCTGACTTTAAGTTCTGGCTGTTTAAATTATTATTTTTTCTGCCTTTTTAAGAATGATGATCAATTCGGGTCAGCTCTATATATCTTGTATATTTATTATTGTCTTATTTAATTTAAAGTTCAGCCTGGGCTTATACTTTATGAATATTTACGACACATTTGTATTGTCAGTTTAGCTGGGTTTCCCACTGTCACATTAACAGATGTCTTCACGTTTTTATGAAATAAACAATGAAACACCCTTTCATTTTAGTCTATATTACCATACCTCATTTATATGGTCAACGTGTGTATTTTAAAATTCTTGTGATGTGTTTTGTTGTGCTATTGTTGTTCATGTTTTCTTTATGGCAATTATTTGGTCGTAATATTTTCATTAACATATCCTTGTTAAGTCTGTAACTACTAAAAACTATAAGTAATTTTAATATTCTTAAAAGCTTCATATTCATATATATATATATATATATATCAATCTTATTTGTATGTGGTGTGGTGTGTCTTATAGTCACAATGTAATTTTAACCTTCAAGTTTTGTCTTGTAGTCACATCTGGTCAGTCTATTTGTGACTTGTAGTCACAATAGTTCACATAAGGTTATACCCAAGGAGTGTCAGTAAAGGTGACCGGTAGCTGCAGAATCCCCCAGCCCGAGCCAGAGAACAGAAATATCCTTTCACGTATCCTTCAGTTAATGAAAAAGCGTGTCTTTATGATGCCAAAAACTTGCTGAAGTTTCTTTCTACATTTTTATTTATCAAACTATTTTCCATTATTATACTTTCATTAATGCTTCATAAGTGTAATATCTATCAATTTTATTTTTTTTTTATATCAATTTTATGTACAGGTATATGTTTTGTAAACACATTTTGATTTATATAATTATATACATAGGTGTTTCATCAAATAAGCAAGTTTCAGGTTTCAAGTATTTGTGTACGTATAACATTTGTGCTCAGTATAAGCAAGACATATGTATTTGTATCTATCTAAAACACACTCTAGTGTTATTGTCACTAAAAGCCATGCTCGCTATTTAATATACTATCATTTACCGGTATGTGTCTTTATGTACTTAAGTCATGAACAATGTGAATCATATTCACAATCTTGAACTCGTGGGTTATATACTGTATGAATTATAAAAAAGCGGCTCTTCTTAACATTTGATAATGTTTTCGACTCACAGTATATTTTACAATAGGATTTTGGAGACAATTATTTATAATCTCTTTAGCAATATTAATGTAATTTTTGTTATCTGTCATTATATTTTCAAGATTATACCAAGTTTAAATCATTTTAATCATCTGTTCTGTATGCTGCTGGTTTTATAATATATGCACGCTGTTAGTTATCATTTCAGGCCATGCCTACCTCTCAACACCGCAATACAAAGGACCTGTCCGCTGGCTGGCACTTCCTGTACAAGTACTACAAAGGGGCGATAAGGCACGTTCCCAGCCCTTCCTTTGAACACTACATTAACCTGCCTACCTCTCAACACCCCAATACAGAGGACCTGTCCGCTGGCTGGCACTTCCTGTACAAGTACTACAATGGGACGATAAGGCACGTTTTCAGCCCTTCCTATCGAACACTACATTAAACCACGAAGGACCAGAACGAACAATTACGGCTAGAAACAGGAAGACTTCACTCTTCAGAACATTGTGTTTTATCTAGTGATCTTCAGTTTTTTAGTTTTATATGTCATACTTATACATTTTTAATGTTATGTCCGATTATAGTTATCAGCTCAGGCTGATACTAATGGTTTAGTTCTCTCCGAAGTAAGTATGTATATGCCTGATTAAAATTTTTTCAGTTTAGACTGATATTGATGTTATAGTTCTCTACGAAGGAACTATTTTTATGCAGGCCTTGATTATATTTTTCAATATTCGGCCTGATTTTGCTTATACCGTTCAGGCTGATATTGTTGTTATAGTTCTCTACGCAGGAACTATGTTTATGAAGGCCTTGCTTATTCATTTTTCAATATTTGGCCTGATTTTGCTTATACCGTTCAGGCTGATATTGTTATTATAGTTCTCTACGCAGAACTATGTTTATGCAGGCCTTGCTTATTTATTTTTCAATATTTGGCCTGATTTTGCTTATACCGTTCAGGCTGATATTGTTATTATAGTTCTCTACGCAGAACAATATTATAGTTCTCTACGCAGAACTATGTTTATGCAGGCCTTGCTTTTATATTTTCCATTATTCAGCCTGATTTTAGTTATACCGTTCAGGCTGATATGGATGTTATAGTTCTCTACGCAGAACTATTTTTATGCAGGCCTTGCTTATTATTATTTTCCAATATTCAGCCTGAGTTTAGTTGGACCGTTCAGGCCGATATTGATATTTTAGTTCTCTACGCAGAACTATGTTTATGCAGGCCTTGCTTATTATTATTTTCCAATATTCAGCCTGATTTTAGTTGGACTGTTCAGGCCGATATTGATATCTTAGTTCTCTACGAAGGAACTATGTTTATGCAGGCTTTGCGTATTATATTTTACAATATTCAGCCTGATTTTAGTTGGACCGTTCAGGCCGATATTGAGACTTTAGTTCTCTACGAAGGAATTATATTTATTCAGGCTGTGCATATATTTCTCTATATTCAAACTGATTTTCAGTATTCCATTCAGGCTGATATTGATGTTATGGTTCTCTACGAAGGAACTATGTTTTATGCAACCCTTGCTTATATTTTTCAGTATTCTTCCTGATTTTAGTTATTCCGTTCAGGACGATATTGAGGATATAGTTCTCTACGAAGGAACTAAATTTATGCATGATTTTAGTTATTCAGTTCAGTCCATGCTTATATTTTTCAATATTCTGCAGGATTTTAGTTATTCAGTTTAGGCTGATATTGATACTATAGTTCTCTACGAAGGAGCTATTTTACCTAAGTTGGGTACCAGATCAGGTCATGCTTGTACTTCTTACATGTTCCGTCTGATTCAGATATCTGGACATGCCATGCATATATTTATCTTTTAATTTCTGCCCAGTCAGGCATCGTTGGGGTTTACACTACCCCTCTAACTAAACTTATTTCTATTTCTTATGACCAAAGTTTTTAACTTATTTTCCCTGTTTTTCTTATTGGTATGTGCCAATTTTACCGTATATGCCAATCTTAACGGGTAGTTATTCTAACAGTTCTAGTGTCAACACATCTTTCCCATTATAAACCTGTGTGTTGGCGTATTATACGAATAAAATTGCCTTCTGCCCGATAATCTTCATCTCCCAAAAGATGCTTCTGGGTCTAAGATTTTGAAGCTACTGTTGGGCATATTAGTTTTTCATATCTCTGAGTTAAAGGGAATGTCGCCCCACAGGGATCTGCCACATCCCTATGTAAATAATCATGCTCCACTAAGTCACACCAAATAAGATCAATACGTTTCCTAGGTTTTGTCCTCGAAAGCCATTACATATATATTTTCCATCATAATCCATTACCCTTTTTACTTTGCTTACTCATAAGCGATAATCGTTAGCCCAGTTCTTTCACGTTTTAAATCACGGGCTTGTTACCCGAGCTGTTCCATATGGTTATTCCCTCAGATATTCCTCTGGATTATTGGTATTTGTTGTATATGTCTCTTTAACTGTCTGCCAGTTTACATCTGCAGCCCAATTGTTTATTAAATTTTGATTGGTCGCTCTTTTTCAAGTACATTCCGAATCTTACTTTTGTCAAGGTTTTTCATATTATGTATATATGTTAACTGACAGTTTATTGTTCTAATGGTCTTTTACTCATTTACTGGTACATGAACTTCATGCCAATGCTGGTTGTCTGTCGGTTCCAAACCACAGCTCCATAGTTGTACTACACAGTACATTATTGCTTTCCCTGTTTATGTGTTACAATTATTAATTTGCTTTTGTTGTGTTGCTTGACTGTTTATGTTTAACCAACAGTTTAATCCCGCAGGTAACCTTTTACCTATTACCAAGGTCTGTTATTAAGGCAATGTTTGTCTTTTTTATCTCATTGTCTGATAGTTTAAGAATGCAGTTCCATTGTTTTACTATATGATTGCTTACTCCTGTATGGGTACATATTTTTACTTTTGTTGTTCTGCTGTACAATCTATGTTTACCTGATAGGTAAAGGGTTCAGATTGTATTTAAAATTTTACCAATACCCTTTATTCAAGCCAATATGTGTTAAATACTTTTCATATGTTGTCTGATGGTTAAGGGCAGCCCCTACATTGTTTTACAATGGGTTCATGATATCATACTACTTAACCACTACATTTTAATATTTTGCTTCGTCAGGTTCTTGTACATTTCAGGTTAATCTTATAGTTTAAAGCTGCACATTCATTTTCACCTCTTAACAGGTACCTGTACTTAGTCTTAATTCCAAAATCTGTTGTATACATCTGTTTGGTCATCTTGTTGGTTTCAGGCCGCAGCTCCATTGTATAACATATTATTGTTTACTTTCTTATCGATACAGGTAATTTTTCACCTATAACAAAGGCCAGTAATTAGGGCCATATCTGTTGTATATATCTCCTATGCATGATGGTTTAGGGCCACAGATCCATTGTTTTCCTATATTATTGCCTACTTTTTACCGTTACATCTTTTTTATATTTATTTTCGTTGCTTTGCTTTACAATTTATGTTAACCTGACAGTTTAAGGCTGCAGGTAATTTTTCATTTATTAATAAGGCTGCTGTTTAAGGCAAGTATCTGTTGCTTATATCTCCTATGTTGTCTGGCGGTTTAGTGCTCGGATCGGGGATTATACTATATTATTGATTGCCTACTCTTTTACCGGTACGTTGTCTTATTTTATGGTGTGTTGCTTTGCCGTACAATTTATGTTTACCTGACAGTTTTAGGCTGCAAGCAAACGTTTCACCTTTTAACAAGGCTGTTTATTAAAGCCATTATTTGTTGGATATATCCCCTATGTTGTATGACAGTTTAAGGCCGCAGATACATGTTGTTTGTTTTTTTCTTCATGATTGCTTACTCCTTTAAGTGGGCATCTTTACTTTTGTTGTTTTGCTGTAAAAGTTACGTTTCCCTGACAGTTAAAGGCTGCAGGTAGTCTTTCACCAGTTTTACTAGCGCTTTTACTTTATACAAATATTGGTTGTTTTATGTCTGACTGGTTAAGGTCGCAGCTCCAATTATTTACATATAGGTCTAAGTCAATTTTGTTGACAATTAGGTTAAGCAGTTCTTATTAACACTGCTTTTTTCTGGCAGTGTTTTTCTTATGGAGCATACACATATAATTAAGTTATGCTTATTCTAGTGATCGTTGAACACCAATCCTATTGTTTTCAATTAATTTACTTCACTAGGTTTTATAATTTGTTATTAATTAGCAGATGGATGATTTAAGCCTAGGGGCTCTTAACAAATCAAAGCTTATAATGCTTATTTGTCCTTAATTTTCACATATCTGACCTTAATCGTAATGCTACGTTTATATTCATTCAGGAGCAACTACCCCCTTTTCGAATTGCGGTCCTCTCCCGTACTTCATGGGCGGCGGGGTTCCCGCTCCGGTCCCCTTTGTGGCGTGTTTTTACCACCCATTATGCCTTTCTGGAAAGAATCTGTTCTATTTTTATCTTTTTTATGGCATTTTATAATAAATGCCCGTTTTCAATCAACAATATTGTGTTTGTTCTTTCCTTCAAGTCATACGAGTCCGTCCGGTCTATGACCTTTTCATTACCACGAGGACAATACATAAATAATATTTTATGCACACATAAAAGATTTTATGTCATTGTACGATTTCTTAATTGTTGAACATTATATTGGTCCAAGCCTTATATTTAATTACTTGTGTATAACCTCAGTGTGGGGTCACATGGGCTCTTTTAACCAATCAAATTCAGTGTTGGCCATTGTGGCCCTTTGTATCCTTTTAGACTAACGAGGAATCCAATATGGTCGAAATTAACAACCCACCTCCACCCCTTCTCCGCCATAAGGTTTTGACTCCCGTACTATGTATGTTTTTACCTGTGTGTAAAACACATTTGTTTCTTATTTTACTGTTATACGCATCAAATATTTTTCTTTTATACTTATTTTGGGCGTGTTTTTCCCGCCGTCATCACATTCAAATTCTTGTTTTTGTATGTGTATATACGCGTGGCGTGTTTTTACCACCCATTATGCCTTTCTGGAAAGAATCTGTTCTATTTTTATCTTTTTTATGGCATTTTATAATAAATGCCCGTTTTCAATCAACAATATTGTGTTTGTTCTTTCCTTCAAGTCATACGAGTCCGTCCGGTCTATGACCTTTTCATTACCACGAGGACAATACATAAATAAATATTACATGTCTGACAGGGTGAAAGTAAATTTATCAACTTTCGGAAAAAATACTGTCAACCTCGGCTTCGCCTTGGTTGACAGTATTTCCTCAAGTTGACAAATTTACTGCCACCCTGTCAGCCATGTAATATTTATATACCTAACGATTTTTCAAACATTCGTCTTTATGTGGTTTGCGGTGCAGAGCTTTCGACTCATGTACATGACAATATCATAGTGATCATGATAAATTCATTGATCAAATTTCTTTAATTATTCTCATTAAATGAACCAATATATATATATATATATATATATATATATATATATATATATATATATATATATATATAATCTATATCATCAATGATTATTGGGATCATGTTAAGCAAATTTTAAAATGTATTCTATTAAATTAACCAAAATATCAATTTGATGATTAAAAAGCATTAAGAATCTAGTAAAATATGTTAATACAAAATGTATATACCCATAAATATTGGTTTGTCCAGAGCAAAATACTAGTTGCATACAACAAATATCTTTCTAAATACATTTCTTGCCTTAGCAAACCAGATAACACTGTGATGATTTCCAGACATGCTGACCCTATGTCCTTGACACCCTGCTTGACATAATGTATTGCATTTAAAGAGATTTAACAATTGCACTGCTGGAACAATGGCATATATAAAACTGAGTTTCGTTTAAACTCTTTGACTGTAAATTATGAAAACAATAGTACTTAGTCCTTGCTATATCAGCATTTATTCCTTAAGGTCTACTGGTAGAAAATGTTCTCAATATTTCAATCGATATTAATTTAGATCAAAACTTGGGTTAGACAGATACATTGAACAAATGGCATAATAAATTACAAACAAACATGTTTAAGTGCAGCAAACAAAGCTATTCATCATACTTCAAAACCAAACATTAAAACACAAATCAAGTAATATTTAATAAATTAATGTGAAAAAAAAATCAAGTGTGATTTGTTATGTCATGTAAATAACAATTTTCTGAATTATAATGGTTTTTGCATTTTTCAAGGAGTTCCTGTCAACTTCTGAAGTCAAAGAGAAATACAAAAACTCACAGCACACTTGTATACTGCAATACAAAGTAACATCAAGATATTGAATCATATGTGTTGTAGTTAATAACAAATTGAAACTGTAGTTCTGATATGTTCATAAATACCAAGATCTGTATAAAATCCAATAATAACAAGCACATTTGTTGAATTGATACCCTGCAAAATAATCTTTGTTTATGGGTCGGTGCACATCCCTTGATATACAGTTTAATCCTTAAGTGAAGGGTCATAATAAATAGGCCATATTTAAGTGCAGGGTAATTGTGTCTATGACTTATAATTCTCCTTAATGATATCTATACACCCATGATGTTTCATGCTGATATCTTGTAGCATATATGTGATATAGACTTGAAAAGTTACATCATACAAAACAACAAAGGGCAATAACTCTTAGCTAAGGAAGTGCAGGGTATGGTTCTTCCCATTGATTTCTACGTACCCAGGAAGTTTCATGTTATAATTGTACATGGTATCTGAGATATAGCCCTGACAACATTAATCATACAAAACAAACAAAGGTTACATTCCACTTAGAAACGGCCGGAAAAAAAGTTGCAAAACAGTCGATTTTGATAAGCGTCAAGTTCTTTTTTGGTTTGAACATGATATATCTTTTTTATTGCATAAATCGACTTCGCTTAGAATGGCTTAGAATGGCCTTTAAGAAAAGGTATGGTTATCGGGGTCTCTATGTGCAAAATGTTGCATTTATTTTCGCTTAAAGTTGTCGCTTTTACATTGAATTATATAGGGAAACTATTTAGTATATTATGACCTAAACGCAAACCAGGCCCAGTCACAAAGGAGCTGTATTTACATAAAATCACCATTTTTTGGGCGCGGTATTACGCATTTTGGCAAGTTTCACGGAATAAATGCGTTTGTTTCACGAATTTAAGGAAAATTGCGAGATTTTAAGGAAAAAACTGCGTTTTCAGAGGAAAATAAGAAAAAAATCGTACAAAAACTCGTCTTGAGCGTCTCAAATCGCAACAATTTTTGCTGGAAAGACCCCAAAACACGTTTTAATAGTTGTTAACTTCTTTTTCGAGCTAGCTGGTAACAAGATTCAAGTATTTGGACAAATTGTTACAATTTAAGGTAATCTTTTTACTCCTGAACGCCCTTTATAAATCAAAGTTCCGACCGCGAAAGCCAGATGGCTTATCAGGCGTCATTATAAAATGCAATTTCAAGCATTTCTACGTGTAAGATCGATCTGAAATTTGGCATGCACATTGTAAATAGGTTTATAAGTATCAAGAAGGGCTTATTTTCGCGATGACAACAGTAAACTTTGTCTTATAGGTTACAGTATTCTAAATAATCGTTTCATGTAGGGCTGTACTCTCTAAAAACATACCAAAGTTGACTCGAAGGCGTGTTTTACACTTAAAACTAATGTTAGGGTTTTAGCTTTTGGAGATAGTGGTAGGGCATGAATAGGTGTTCACCACTGAATCCCTGAAATATGATAAACTTAGAGACAAGAGTAACACTGCACTGAAAAAGGTTACATTCCACTTAGAAACGGCCGGAAAAAAAGTTGCAAAACAGTCGATTTTGATTAGCGTCAAATTCTTTTTTGGTTTGAACATGACATATCTTTTCATTGCATAAATCCATTCCGCTTTGAATGACCTTTAAGAAAAGGTATGGTTATCGGGGTCTCTATGTGCAAAATGTTGCATTTATTTTCGCTTAAAGTTGTCGCTTTTACATTGGATTATATAGGGAAACTATTTAGTATATTATGACCTAAAGGCTAAAAGAAAGTAAACACGCGGATGCGGCAGTTCAGGAAAATTATAGTAAATAAATTTTTAACGAAAGACGTATTTAAATGAGGAAATGATTAAAATTGAATAACACTTCAGAGAGGTGACTTTATCAAATATTTGGGGGACAAATATATACTCTAGAGATGGGGGAATGAGGCCGAATAACGACGAATATTTCATAAAAAAAACACTGATTTACATTGCTTTGAAACATAGAACACACTTTTGGATAAATCAATCATCTTTGCTGCATAATTTTTTGTTTTATTAAGTCCATTACAGTCTACACACCTGGTCGAATAAAAATATGATAATGGCTGACATCCATATGTGTTTAACATTGACACAAATGTTGTTATATATCCTACCAACTCAGTTGATGGCGTACAACCTACAACATACTATAAGTCACTTGTATGGGGTATTACCAATTTGAAGATCCAAAACATGAAATGTTTTTATTGAACTGTGAATAATGAATAATGAATTAAAGTCCACCACAGCAGATGTTTCAGTAAAAATTGTATTTTACACTGATTTGGGTTATGCATTTATCAGGTAAATGAACATATACACAAGGGACGTGACAGGCAATAAGGTTGCATTGTTTGGCAGGAAAAATGTTTAGCAATAAATAGTTATTAATGTATAAAATAATATTTACATCAAAACATAGTAAATAGTGCAGCATTATACGACTCCATATATTTCCTACAGCAAAAATATTATCTCTGTTTAGGAACTTTGAATATGGAGTTTGTTCTGCATTTCACAGACATCATGACCCTTGTCACAATTAAAAAGCCCAGTGTTTGTTTCACCATATTTAGAATGGGGCGGGATCCCTCTAGATCGGTTAAATTTGGGGTGATTTGACAAAAAGGTGGGAAATAAGTTTTTGTTTTGCTAAAAATGCTTCAAAATTAGAAATAAAAGTGTTTTCAGTATTGTATTTATACTAAGGTTGAACTTATATAGCTGGATGGACGATGAATGGTACATTTTCATAATTAACAAACTATTTAAACGTAAGTAATGATGGAATTTCAATTAACCATTTAAAAGCTTTCTGGGTGACCTAGTTTCTAGAGTCACATGAACAATATTTGAAACTCGCCTAAGATATTGTCCAGAAGAAGATTCCAACCAAGTTTTATCAAGATTCAAACTTGGCCAAGATATTGTCAAAAAAAACATTCTGACAAAGTTTCATAAAAATGAGATAATAATGAGGTCTCTAGAGAAGTAAAACTACTTTTCAAATATTTGGTCTGGTGACATAGTTTTTGGAAACACATGACTTATATTTAAAACTAGTATAGATACATGTATATCCAAGATTAACATTTTGACCTAGTTGCATCAAGATAAATTTATAAATGTGGAAACACGATTTTTCTAAGATTTGACGTCCTGACCTAGTTTTTGGATAAACGAGATTCAAACCCTGCCTAGCTATTGTGGAAATAAATTGTCTGACCAACAAGTTTTATTAAGATTCAGTAATCAATCTGGCTTCTATATAGGTAAGAAGGTTTGATTTGACCCAGTGACTTAGTGTTTTATCCGCATGATTCAGGTTCAAACTAGAGCTTTGTTACAGACGTGACAAATACCCCCTCATGCCGCATTGACACATAATATTTTACATGTTGTCTTCACATAAAACAGCGGACACCATGCTCAATGTTTAAATCGCTCAAAATGACCCAGTGACTAGTTTTTGACCCGGCATCGCCCATGTTCGAACTTTACCTATAAATTATCTATATACAACTTCTGACCAAGTGTGGTGAAGATCAGATAAAAACTACTTGAATTAGAGAGCGGACACCATGCTGAATGTTTAAAACGCACTAAGTGACCCTGTGACCTAGTTTTTGATTCAGCATAACACATATTCGAACTTGACCTAGACATCATCTAGATACAACATCTGACCAAGTTTGGTGAAGATCGGATGAAAACAACTTAAATTAGAGAGCGGACACTTAATACGGACCGACAGGCAGACCGACCGACAGACAGACCGACCAATCGACCGAAAGACTGACAAGCCCACTCATATACATCCCTAAACTTCGTTTTCGGGGGTATAATGATGCTTTATGTTGTTCAGATAAACATGCTGACCAAGTTTTATCAAAATTAAGTCATACATGTGACCTCTAGAGTTGTAGGCTTTTGTAAGATTTGACCTGGTCAATGTGTTTTTGGTGCATTTTACCCATATGCCAACTCGGCCTATATATTGTCTATCTCATCACAATATGTCCTCTTAAGCACATGAAAATATTTGTATATATTTAAAACTGGCCTAAAGTAAAATCATCTAAATCTCCTCCATAGTCACACAGGCTAGAACCTAGATCGTTGAAACATTTATATGTGGACCTCTCCAAAGAGTTTTCTAATTTACTCCACTGGCATATTTAAATTTTAAAGCGTAGTTAAACAATGGACGGTATCTCTTGAAATAATGTGTAACTATTAAATAACAAAAGCACTACCACAGGTATATTATCATACTGGTCTTTGATATATCTTTGGAACAGTTACAATGCTTCTTCGACCCTTTTGTTTAAATCAATTTAAGCAGTAACAATTATGCCATACAAATGCTCAATGCTACACTAAATATTGACAAAATTTGAAACAAATTAGTAGTAATCAGCCCACAATAGACGATTTTAAGCTGTTCAAATCCCATCCCCTGTGAATCCAATTGCGTTAATTTATGAAATGATCCTGATAAAATAGTTATATTTCCCCCATAAATATATACAGTTAAACAGTTATTAAAATAATGCATATTTACTCTTTTAAAGCTAGCAACAATCTTATATAAAAAACTTCAATATGACAAATCTTATACGATGAAAAAAATGCGTTGCTTGGATTTTAAGCTAACGTTTAGTTTTGCAAAAACAGCTTACCTCATTGAAACTTTTACTAAATGTTCCATTATTTCTAGTGCGCATATCAAACGCAGTACTTAATTTACATTTCATTCATGATGATTATTCAATATGATCTTAGATCTTCTTAAGACTGTCATGTGAGTGAAAAAAGTGTCACTAATAACAAGTTTTATTTATTATAAAAATATATGTTTTACTGAGCATTTATTAAAACCAGACATACACAAAATGATGTGTACGGTAACCATTTACTCTATTCTTTTTAAAAGCTTATATTATTTGTGAAAATTTAAAAATATATTTACCTTTGCTCTGCCCCTTTAATTAATTACTTTACATTTAAAATACGATACTAGTAATTATCATTTCGACAATTCAAAAGGCTGATCAAATGTTTTATCCATCCTAATTTTTATTGTTCATTACTGATCAACTTAACAGACCTATTTGATAACTGTAGTTGATAAATCATTGTGTGATTGGCATATCAGATGAAACCACTTGTTGGAGACTTGTTAAGAAGCCACTTCTCAACATTAAAGCCGGTCATTGTTATCTTGAAACATATTCAACTCCATTGAATTTGATAATAATAAATTTTAATATCATTTGAAACGAATCAGTAGACACTTTAAGTGATTAGCATATCAGATTAAACACATTATTCCCGACATGTAAATGGGCCACTTCTCACCATTCAAGCTGGTAAATGTTATCATGAAACATAACCAACTCCATTGAATTCGATTACAATACATTTTATCAATATTTAAAACTCGATAATTCATGCCAATTGTTTTCATTATATTTAGCGAACTGTTTATTATAAGTGGTAACATGTCTTGCAATAAATTAATTTTAAAAGAATGCACAATTTTAGTGCATATATAAAAGTAAAATAATAAATTACCAATTTAAATATATGACCTCAAATAAGTGTGCATAATTTATCTTTTAAGACAAATGCTGAAATTTAGTTTCACACACACATTTTTTTTACTTAATATACTGTTTGATAACTTTAGGGAATAAAATTTTGTGTGATTGGTATATCAGATGCAACACACCCATTTTTAATAGGGTCATCTATTGTCCAAGGCCAATGCACATATTCAGTATCAAGTCAATCAGTCAATTTATTGACGAGATATTGATAGGAAAAGAACTTGTCTACCGACAGACTATCAGACAGACCGACCGACATCCAGCAAACATTATACCCGCTCTTCTCCGAAGGGGGGCATAATAAGGATTCCACAGTTAATAAAAAAACTTACATTGATCTCATACAGTATCCCGTTCAGTTTATCAAACCTTGAACCAATTTAGTTTAACTTAAATATATCTAACCTTGATCTCATTAAGTATATCTAAAGTATCTCTAACCTTTATCCCTCTCAGTATCTCTCAAATATCTTTAAACATCAGCTTGATCCTCGAGTCCTTGTTCCATTATGTCCTTCTGGTATGTCTGTACCTTAGAGGCAGTGATCAGATTGACCGGTGTTAACAGCAGCATGACTATCAGCCCAGCAAACATGCCGAAGCTGAGGGTAGAGTACAAGCAGAGATACGATAGAGAGCTTATAGTGAGAAGGACATTAGCCTCGATCTGGGGAAACTGGACTTCATGCATGTGCTTAAAAAATTGCCGGTGCATTCAGCATAGGCTGAAAGGGGAAGACTGCTTCCGCCTCTTTTAACTAAATACTCCATAAAATCGGAAAGTGCTTCCCTGATTTGCTTGTACGGACTGCTTACATGAGATGACACTTTCAGCACAAGCATCAAGTCCAAATTTCCCAGAATAAGGCTTACAAGATACATGTAGTGCTTATAGTGAGAAGGCAATTTAAAGCTTCAAACAAGCTTGAGTCTTTATTTTTTTATTTCCACTGTTTTCAACAGTATTTCCGTCATATCTTTTAATTAATTACACCTACTCCCACTGTTCCTGGGTAATTTGGTTTTCTAGTATTAAGGGCATAGTGGATGGTGTCTGCCTAGCAACCTGGAGGTCAGGGGTTTGATCCCCACCGTGAAAGCATTCTTTAGATCTCCCTTCCCAAGGCACCGAGTACTGACACTACATAGGAAACAGACTAGATAGCATTTCTAGACGTTCGATGTGATGGAGCGAAAAAAAATATGTTTAAGCAACTATTACTTATAGTTCATATATTTATGTCATCAAAACACAACACACCTTGGATCACAGGTAAGGGGAGAATTGTATAAATAAATTAATTACAAAATCCTGTCATGTTGCTGTTCTTTGATAGTATTTATGATATTACAGTCTCTAAAAACATCGGTCAGACTGACTATGAAGCAGTCTCATACCAGGTTAATGTTGCTAGAATGGTCAATGTTGGCTCGGGTACTACTTTGATGTACCCCGGGTATAAGTAAGTTTACTTTAACGTACACCGGTTACGAAAAGTATACTTAATCGTATCCGGCCAATTAAGACCGTGCCCGAGTTTGATTGCGACCCAAAATCCGATTTTGTAAAATGCGGTACTAGATACGCAACACAATTCTTTTTGAACAACACTTTCCTCAACATACTTCTTCAGTTTGAGTTTCCATAATATAGAGGCCATTTTACAGAATATTGATATACATACGAAAATAATTAATTTAAAAAAAGCAGACAGCCATTAATTTAGCGTTAGAATTCACGAGTATGTTTGAGAATATCTTCCGTACCCAGGGTACATTACAGTAAACTTTAGCGTACTCGGCGTACATTAAAGTAGTAATTGAGTTAGCAAGCTAAAGTATTTTTTATCTATGGCAGGGTCAAGATTTTCGTTTTCAAGTATTTCTGTAACCATAGCAATACAATTTTGGTCTGAAGAAAAACTGAAATAACATGCATATGTATCCACAAAAAGAGATTCATCAATGTACATTTTGAGTAATAACAGGATCCAGATATATCAGACAGTTTTCACTTATTTCTGTAAACATAGCAGACACAATTGTGTAAGACGACAAAGCTTATAAAACACACATATTCCCATATTGCCCTAATTATTACGGATGTCACAGAATAACTGGTTAACCTACTGAAACCATCATATAGCTGGTTAAATATTCAAGTCTAGGTTAACCTAAATTTGTTTTAATAATGCATTTTTCATAAAATTTATCGTTCAAATTTTATTTCTAGCACAATACAAATTGTTGTCACTTACTAAATACTATATGCTAAACCAATGAAGGGAATCAATAACTTGTCAAACACATAAATAAACAGACCGTACCAGTGTTGCTTCAACCATGGATTAAATTTGGATAATTAGGACCATTTTTATGTTTTACTATCAACAATTTACCTTAGGATTGATGAGGGGTAGGGGTTACTAGCCAAGACGCAATTTACACATTTATTTAACATGCGTAAGTCAAGCAATTGAGACGTTGTTCTTCTCATTTGATGTTCTTTTAACCAGATTACAAGACGGATTGCTTGTCAAAATAATCTGCAAAGAAATATCAATAGTGTCCAGATAATCAGTTTTTGTTGAAATCTTGACCCGTTAACATTGTATGTGGTCCATCATAATTTAATATTATTAGCTCAGCAAGAGACATAAACTGACCATAATAGCTCAGCAAGAGACAAAGACTGACCACAAGAGCTCAGCAAGAGACATAGACTGACCAAAATAGCTCAGAAAGAGACATACACTGACCACAATAGCTCAGCAAGAGGCATAGACTGACCACAGTAGATCAGCTAGAGCCATACTGACCACAAGAGCTCAGCAAGAGAAATAAACTGATGACAATAGCTCAGCAAGAGACATAGACTTACCACAATAGCTCAGCAAGAGACATAGACTGACCACAATAGCTCAGCAAGAGACATAGACTGACCACAATAGCTCAGCAAGAGACATAGTCTGACCACAGTAGCTGAGCTAGAGTCATAGACTGACCACAATAGCTCAGCATGAGACATAGTCTGACCACAATAGCTCAGCAAAAGACATAGACTGACCACAATAGCTCAACAAGATACATAGACTGCCCACAATAGCTCAGCCAGATATCTAGACTGACCACACTAGCTCAGCAAGATACATAGACAGACCACAATACCTCAGCTAGAGACATAGACTGACAACAAGAGCTTAGCAAGAGACATAGACTGACTACAAGAGCTCAGCGAGAGACATAGACTGACCACAGTAGCTTAGAAAGAGACATAGACTGATCACAATAGCTTTGCAGGAGACATAGACTGACCACAATAGCTCAGCAAGAGACATAGACTGACCACATTAGCTCCGCTAGAGATATAGACTGACCACAGTAGCTGAGCTAGAGACATAGACTGACCACAATAGCTGAGCTAGAGACATAGACTGACCATAGTAGCTGAGCTAGAGACACAAACTGACCACAATACCTCAGCAGGAGACACAGACTGGCCACAATAGCTCAGCAAGAGACATAGACTGACCACAATAGCTCAGCAAGAGACATAGACTGACCACAATAGCTCAGCAAGAGATATAGCCTGACCACAAGAGCTCAGTAAGAGACATAGACTGACCACAATAGCTCAGCTAGAGACATAGACAGACCACAGTAGCTGAGCAAGAGACACAAACTGACCACAATACCTTAGCTGGAGACACAGACTGGCCACAATGTCTCAGCACAAGACATAGACTGACCACAATAGCTCAGCTAGAGACATATACTGACCACAATACCTCAGCTAGAGACATAGACTGACAACAAGAGCTCAGCAAGAGACATAGACTGACTACAATACCTCAGCTAGAGACATAGACTGACAATAATATGTCAGCTAGAGACATAGTCTGACCACAATATCTCAGCTAGAGACATAGACTGACAATAATAGCTCAGCTAGAGACATAGTCTGACCACAATAGCTCAGCTAGAGACATATACTGACCACAATACCTCAGCTAGAGACATAGACTGACAACAAGAGCTCAGCAAGAGACATAAACTGACTACAATACCTCAGCTAGAGACATAGACTGACAATAATAGCTCAGCTAGAGACATAGTCTGACCACAATAACTCAGATAGAGACATAGACTGACCACAATAGCTCAGCAAGAGACATAGACTGACAACAAGAGCTCAGCAAGAGACAAACACTGACCACAAAAGCTCAGCAAGAGACATAGACTGACTACAGTAGCTCAGCAAGAGACATAGACTGACCACAATAGCTCAGCAAGAGACATAGCCTGACCATGAGAGCTCAGTAAGAGACATAGACTGACCACAATAACTCAGCTAGAGACATAGACTGACCACAATAGCTCATCAGGAGACATAGACTGACCACAAGAGCTCACCAAAAGACATAGACTGACCACAATAGCTCAGCAAGAGACAAAGACTAACCACAATAGCTCATCAAGAAACATAAACTGACCACAATAGGTCTTCAAGAGACATAGACTGACCACAATACCTCAGCTGGAGACACAGACTGGCCACAATAGCTCAGCAAGAGAAATAGACTGACCACAATACCTCAGCTAGAGACATAACCTGACCACAATACCTCAGCTTGAGACATAGCCTGACCACTATAGCTCAGCGAGAGACATAGACTGACCACAATAGCTCAGCGAGAGACATAGACTGACCACAGAAGCTGAGCGAGTGACACAAACGGACCACAATACCTCAGCTGGAGACACAGACTGACCACAATAGCTCAGCTTGAGACATATACTGACCACAATGCCTCAGCTAAAGACATATACTGACCACAATACCTCAGCTAGAGACATAGACTGACTACAATAGCTCAGTAAGAGACATAGACTGACCACAAGAGCTCAGTAAGAGACATAGACTGACCACAAAAGCTCAGCAAGATACATAGACTGACCACAATCGCTCAGCAAGATACACAGACTGACCATAATACCTCAGCTAGACATAGACTGACAACAAGAGCTCAGCAAGAGACATTGACTGACAACAAGACCTCAGCAAGAGACATAGACTGACCACAAAAGCTCAGCTAGAGACATAGACTGACTACAATAGCTCAGCAAGAGATATAGACTGACCACAATAGCTCAGCAAGAGACATAGCCTGACCACAAGAGCTCAGTAAGAGACATAGACTGACCACAATTACTCAGCTAGAGACATAGACTGACCACAATAGCTCATCAAGAGACATAGACTGACTACAATACCTCAGCTAGAGACATAGACTGACAATAATAGCTCAGCTAGAGACATAGTCTGACCACAATAACTCAGATAGAGACATAGACTGACCACAATAGCTCAGCAAGAGACATAGACTGACAACAAGAGCTCAGCAAGAGACAAACACTGACCACAAAAGCTCAGCAAGAGACATAGACTGACTACAGTAGCTCAGCAAGAGACATAGACTGACCACAATAGCTCAGCAAGAGACATAGCCTGACCATGAGAGCTCAGTAAGAGACATAGACTGACCACAATAACTCAGCTAGAGACATAGACTGACCACAATAGCTCATCAGGAGACATAGACTGACCACAAGAGCTCACCAAAAGACATAGACTGACCACAATAGCTCAGCAAGAGACAAAGACTAACCACAATAGCTCATCAAGAAACATAAACTGACCACAATAGGTCTTCAAGAGACATAGACTGACCACAATACCTCAGCTGGAGACACAGACTGGCCACAATAGCTCAGCAAGAGAAATAGACTGACCACAATACCTCAGCTAGAGACATAACCTGACCACAATACCTCAGCTTGAGACATAGACTGACCACTATAGCTCAGCGAGAGACATAGACTGACCACAATAGCTCAGCGAGAGACATAGACTGACCACAGAAGCTGAGCGAGTGACACAAACGGACCACAATACCTCAGCTGGAGACACAGACTGACCACAATAGCTCAGCTTGAGACATATACTGACCACAATGCCTCAGCTAAAGACATATACTGACCACAATACCTCAGCTAGAGACATAGACTGACTACAATAGCTCAGTAAGAGACATAGACTGACCACAAGAGCTCAGTAAGAGACATAGACTGACCACAAAAGCTCAGCAAGATACATAGACTGACCACAATCGCTCAGCAAGATACACAGACTGACCATAATACCTCAGCTAGACATAGACTGACAACAAGAGATCAGCAAGAGACATTGACTGACAACAAGACCTCAGCAAGAGACATAGACTGACCACAAAAGCTCAGCTAGAGACATAGACTGACTACAATAGCTCAGCAAGAGATATAGACTGACCACAATAGCTCAGCAAGAGACATAGCCTGACCACAAGAGCTCAGTAAGAGACATAGACTGACCACAATTACTCAGCTAGAGACATAGACTGACCACAATAGCTCATCAAGAGACATAGACTGACTACAATACCTCAGCTAGAGACATAGACTGACAATAATAGCTCAGCTAGAGACATAGTCTGACCACAATAACTCAGATAGAGACATAGACTGACCACAATAGCTCAGCAAGAGACATAGACTGACAACAAGAGCTCAGCAAGAGACAAACACTGACCACAAAAGCTCAGCAAGAGACATAGACTGACTACAGTAGCTCAGCAAGAGACATAGACTGACCACAATAGCTCAGCAAGAGACATAGCCTGACCATGAGAGCTCAGTAAGAGACATAGACTGACCACAATAACTCAGCTAGAGACATAGACTGACCACAATAGCTCATCAGGAGACATAGACTGACCACAAGAGCTCACCAAAAGACATAGACTGACCACAATAGCTCAGCAAGAGACAAAGACTAACCACAATAGCTCATCAAGAAACATAAACTGACCACAATAGGTCTTCAAGAGACATAGACTGACCACAATACCTCAGCTGGAGACACAGACTGGCCACAATAGCTCAGCAAGAGAAATAGACTGACCACAATACCTCAGCTAGAGACATAACCTGACCACAATACCTCAGCTTGAGACATAGACTGACCACTTTAGCTCAGCGAGAGACATAGACTGACCACAATAGCTCAGCGAGAGACATAGACTGACCACAGAAGCTGAGCGAGTGACACAAACGGACCACAATACCTCAGCTGGAGACACAGACTGACCACAATAGCTCAGCTTGAGACATATACTGACCACAATGCCTCAGCTAAAGACATATACTGACCACAATACCTCAGCTAGAGACATAGACTGACTACAATAGCTCAGCAAGAGAAATAGACTGACCACAAGAGCTCAGTAAGAGACATAGACTGACCACAAAAGCTCAGCAAGATACATAGACTGACCACAATCGCTCAGCAAGATACACAGACTGACCATAATACCTCAGCTAGACATAGACTGACAACAAGAGCTCAGCAAGAGACATTGACTGACAACAAGACCTCAGCAAGAGACATAGACTGACCACAAAAGCTCAGCTAGAGACATAGACTGACTACAATAGCTCAGCAAGAGATATAGACTGACCACAATAGCTCAGCAAGAGACATAGCCTGACCACAAGAGCTCAGTAAGAGACATAGACTGACCACAATTACTCAGCTAGAGACTGTGACTGACCACAATAGCTCATCAAGAGACATAGACTGACCACAAGAGCTCAGCAAGAAACATAGACTGACCACTATAGCTCAGCAAGAGACATAGAATGACCACAATAGCTCAGCAAGAGACATAGACTGACCACAGTAGATCAGCTAGAGACATAAACTGACTACAATTGCTCAGCAAGAAATATAAACAGATGACAATAGCTCAGCAAGAGACATAGAGTGACCACAATATCTCAGGAAGAGACATAGAATGACCACAGTAGCTGAGCTAGAGACATATATTGACCACAATAGCACAGCATGAGACATAGTCTGACCACAATAGCTCAGCAAGAGACATTGACTGACCACAATAGCTCAGCCAGAGACATAGACCGACCACAATAGCTCAGCAAGAGACATAGACTGACCACATTAGCTCAGCTAGAGATATAGACTGACCACAGTAGTGAGCTAGAGACATAGACTGACCACAATAGCTCATCAAGAGACATAGACTGACCACAGTAGCTGAGCTAGAGACACAAACTGACCACAATAACTCAGCTGGAGACACAGACTGGCCACATAAGCTCAGCAAGAGACATAGACTGACCACAATAGCTCAGCTAGAGACATATACTGACCACAATACCTCAGCTAGATACAAAGACTGACCACAATAGCTCAGCTAGAGACATAGACTGACCACAATAGCTCAATTAGAGACATAGACTGACCACAGTAGCTGAGCTAGAGACATAGACTGACCACGATAACTCAGCTGGAGACACAGACTGGCCACAATAGCTCAGCAAGAGACATAGACTGACCACAATAGCTCAGCTAGAGACATATACTGACCACAATACCTCAGCTAGAGACATAGACTGACCACAATACCTCAGCTAGAGACATAGACTGACCACAATACCTCAGCTAGAGACATAGACTGACCACAGAAGCTGAGCTAGAGACACAAACTGACCACAATAGCTGAGCTGGAGACACAGACTGACCACAATAGCTCAGCAAGAGACATATACTGACCACAATACCTCAGCTAGAGACATTGACTGACCACAATAGCTCAGCAAGATACATAAACTGACCACAATAGCTCAGCAAGATACATAGACTGACTACTATACCTCAGGTAGACACACAGACTGACCACAGTAGCTCAGCAAGAGACATAGACTGACCACAATAGCTCAGCTAGAGACATATACTGACCACAATACCTCAGCTAGAGACATAGACAGACCACAATACCTCAGCAAGAGACATAGACTAAACACAAGAGCTCAGTAAGAGACATAGACTGACAACAATAGCTCAACAAGATACATAGACTGCCCACAATAGCTCAGCCAGATATCTAGACTGACCACAATAGCTCAGCAAGATACATAGACAGACCACAATACCTCAGCTAGAGACATAGACTGACAACAAGAGCTTAGCAAGAGACTTAAACTGACTACAAGAGCTCAGCGAGAGACATAGACTGAACACAGTAGCTCAGAAAGAGACATAGACTGACCACAGTAGCTGAGCTAGAGACATATATTGACCACAATAGCACAGCATGAGACATAGTCTGACCACAATAGCTCAGCAAGAGACATAGACTGACCACTATAGCTCAGCTAGAGACATAGACTGACTACAATAGCTCAGCAAGAGACATAGACTGACAATAATAGCTCAGCAAGAGACAAAGACTGACCACAACAGTTCAGCTAGAGACATAGACTGACCACAATAGCTCAGCAAGAGACATAGACTGACCACAATAGCTCAGCTAGAGACATAGACTGACCACAATAGCTCAGCTAGGGACATAGAGTGACCGCAATAGCTCATCAAGAGACATAGACTGACCACAAGAGCTCAGCAAGAGACATAGACTGACCACAACAACCCAGCAAGAGACATAGACTGACCACAAGAGCTCAGCAAGAGACATAGACTGACCACATTAGCTCAGCAAGAACATATGAGCATGAGCTGACATGGGTACAAATGGTGATTTTTTACTTCTTTATAAAGTACCCATAAAACGTACTTTCCGATTCGAGACAAATTCAACATTCCCAAGTGACATCTGAACAATTCCCAAAGGGTAGGACAATTAAATCAATGTCTTTTTCAAAAGTTCATTATCTGCACATGAACAAACACAATGAGCACTGAAACTAAACATTTCAAGCCAAAAGGGATGTAAATGATTATATAAATTAGTTTGTGCAATTTCTATGAAGCGATTGAAAAGATCCACAATTCCCAATTTGAAGATTTCATAACAGGTGTTTTCCAAATATCAGGGTTTTTCGCACTACTTTTAACCTATTGGTACATTTAGGTGCCAGTACTTTTCCCAATTGGGAAACAAATCGATGATACAAAGTAACAATGGTATGAGTTTTCTAGGGTGCTAGATGACTGATAACATTTAATACTATGCCTTTGATGCAACAGTATGTTTTATTTTTTTTACTAAAAATGAAAACTGATTTCATAAATAACATTTTACTTGGAATGGTTTACTTGGTAAGTTTAGGGAAAATACTGATTAAACCAGTGCAAAAACATTATTTTATTTCATTATATTGTCAGGTATTTACCAGTTAAAACCAGGAGGTCACAGGTTTGATCCTCACCAAGGGAGCTTTCATCAGATCTCCTAAAAAGACACAAAGTCTGGTTCTACCCAGGAACAGACTCAATAGTGTTTCATTAAAAGCTGTTCCACTAAGCCTAAGGCGTTCGATGCATAAAAGCTCAAGTAAAATAGGTTTAAACTAAATTAACGTACCTTTCTTGTAGTAACTGGTACCTCTTCTGATTTGCAACTCAACACAAGCTGGGTCACACTTATGAGGAAGTAAATGTTGGACATCACAAAACCCAGCAGCAATGTTTCATACTCCTGCAATGTTCAAAATTATATCAATGCTTATACTAAACCCTATTCCACTCAAATACACACTTTGCAGCATTTGTAGTCCCTTAGAACATCAAATTAAATTTAAGACCTTTGCACAAAGATTCAAGTTTTAAAGCTTTCATTTCCAACCCTAAGATTCTAATGAACAGCAAAAAGCATAAAACCTGAACAGACTGCCAGTTCGTTTGCATTTCATGGGCACATTAAACATGTTAAATATTAAACTAAAATATGCATTGAAGCAAAGTAAAAATGTAGAGAAAAATGTAATACTTTCTGCAACTATATCCGTTGATTTATCCAATAAAACTTGTTTTGAATTCCCATAAGTAAATAAATTACAACCACGTTATGGAAAAACTATTCTTAATGCATGTGCGCAGAGTGTTGTCCCAGATTAGCCTGTGCAGAAAACACTTTCTGCTTAAACTGGATATTCAATAAGAAGAGAGTTCCTTTAAACTAAAAATACAATACAAGCGGAAAGCGGTGTTCCTGATTAACCTGTGTGGACTGCACAGCCTAATCTGGGATGACACTTAATGCACAGGTATTAAACCCCACAGCCTTATCTGGGATGACACTTTATGCACATGCATTAAACCCCACAGCCTAATAATCTGGGATGACCCTTTATGCTCATGCATTAAACCCCACAGCCAAATAATCTGGGGTGACACTTTATGCACAGGCATTAAACCCCACAGCCTAATCTGGGATGACACTTTATGCACAGGCATTAAACCCCACAGACTTGTCTGGGATGACACTTTATGCACAGGCATTAAACCCCACAGACTAATCTGGGATGACACTTTATGCACAGGCATTAAACCCCTCAGCCTAATCTGGGATTACACTTTATGCACAGGCATTAAACCCCACAGCCTAATCTGGGATGACACATTATGCGCAGGCATTAAAACGCACAGACTAATCTGGGATGAAACTTTATGCACAGGCATTAAACCCCACAGCCTAATCTGGGATAACACTTTATGCACAGGCATTAAACCCCACAGCATAATCTGGGATGACACTTTATGCACAGGCATTAAACCCCACAGCCTAATCTGGGATGACACTTTATGTTTTTCAACCAACCGGCATAATTTTTGAACTCATCCAAGATATTATCGGGATGAATCTTCTGACTAAGTTTCATGAAGATCGGACAGTAAATGTAGCCTCTAGAGTGTTAACAAGACTTTACTATCGCCGTATAAGGAAAAATGCCCCGTCCCTTGAAAAGCAAACACAATTATTTTCGAACCCATCCAAGATATCATTGAGACCAATCTTCTGAGCAAGTTTCATGAAGATTGGACAATAAATGTGGCCTCTAGAGTATTAACAAGGTTTTACTATAGCCATATATAGCCGTTTGAGAAAAAATGCCCCGCCCCTGGTGGCCATGTTTTAAAAGCAACCAAAACCATTTTCAAACTCATCCAAGATATCATTGGGACAAATCTTCTGACCAAGTCTTTTTTCTCATGATGATCGGAAAATAAATGTGACCTCTAGAATGTTAACAAGGTTTTACTATAGCCATATAAGGAAAATAGCCCCGCCCCTGTGGTGGCCATGTGTTTCGACCAACCGGCTCATTTTTTAACTCATCCAAGATATAATTGGGATGAATCTTCTGATCGAGTTTCATGAAGATCAGAATATAAATGTGGCCTCTAAAGTGTCAACAAGATGTTACTATAGCCTTATATAGCCATATAAGGAAAATAGCCCCGCCCCTGTGGTGGCCATGTGTTTCGACCAACCGGCTCATTTTTTAACTCGTCCAAGATATAATTGGGATGAATCTTCTGATCGAGTTTCATGAAGATCAGACTATAAATGTGGCCTCTAAAGTGTCAACAAGATGTTACTATAGCCTTATATAGCCATATAAGGAAAAATGCCCCGCCCCTTGGCGGCCATGTTATTCAAGCAAACGTAACCGTTTTCGAACTCATCCAAGATATCATTAAGACAAATTTTCTGACCATATTTCATCACGATTGGACAATAAATGTGGCCTCTAGAGTGTTAACAAGATTTTACTATAGCCATATAAGGAAAAATGCCCCTACCCCTGGCGGCCACGTTTTTCAACCAACCGGCATCATTTTCGAACTAGTCCAAGATATTATTAGGATGAATCTTCTGACCAAGTTTCATTAAGATTGGACTATAAATGTGGCCTCTAGAGTGGTAACATGATTTTACTATAGCCATATATTGCCATATAAGGAAAAATGCCCCGCCCCTTGTCGGCCATGTTTTTCAGGCAAAGGTTACCATTTTTGAACTCATCAAAGATATCAGTGGGACAAATCTTCTGAGCAAGTTTCATGAAGATCGGAAAATAAATGTGGCCTCTAAAGTGTTAACAAGGTTTAACTAAAGCCATATAAGGAAAAATGCCCCGTCCCTTGGCGGCCATGTTTTTCAACCAACCGGCATCATTTTCGAACTCGTCCAAGATATTATTGGGATGAATCTCCTGACCAAGTTTCATGAAGATCAGATAATCAATGTGGCCTCAAGAGTGTTAACAAGGTTTTACTAAGCCATATATAGCCATATAAGGAAAATAGCCCCGCCCCTGTGGTGGCCATGTGTTTCGACCAACCGGCTCATTTTTTAACTCGTCCAAGATATAATTGGGATGAATCTTCTGACCGAGTTTCATGAAGATCAGACTATAAATGTGGCCTCTAGAGTGTCAACAAGATGTTACTATAGACTTATATAGCCATATAAGGAAAAATGCCCCGCCCCTTGGCGGCCATGTTATTCAAGCAAACGTAACCATTTTCGAACTCATCCAAGATATCATTAAGACAAATCTTCTGACCATATTTCATCAAGATTGGACAATAAATGTGGCCTCTAGAGTGTTAACAAGATTTTACTATAGCCATATAAGGAAAAATGCCCCGCCCCCTGGCGGCCACGTTTTTCAACCAACCGGCATCATTTTCGAACTAGTCCAAGATATTATTAGGATAAATCTTCTGACCAAGTTTCATTAAGATTGGACAATAAATGTGGCCTCTAGAGTGGTAACATGATTTTACTATAGCCATATATTGCCATATAAGGAAAAATGCCCCGCCCCTTGGCAGCCATGTTTTTCAGGCAAAGGTTACCATGTTTGAACTCATCAAAGATATCAGTGGGACAAATCTTCTGAGCAAGTTTCATGAAGATCGGAAAATAAATGTGGCCTCTAAAGTGTTAACAAGGTTTAACTAAAGCCATATAAGGAAAAATGCCCCGCCCCTTGGCGGCCATGTTTTTCAACCAACCGGCATCATTTTCGAACTCGTCCAAGATATTATTGGGATGAATCTCCTGACCAAGTTTCATGAAGATCAGACAATCAATGTGGCCTCAAGAGTGTTAACAAGGTTTTACTAAGCCATATATAGCCATATAAGGAAAATAGCCCCGCCCCTGTGGTGGCCATGTGTTTCGACCAACCGGCTCATTTTTTAACTCGTCCAAGATATAATTGGGATGAATCTTCTGACCGAGTTTCATGAAGATCAGACTATAAATGTTGCCTCTAGAGTGTCAACAAGATGTTACTATAGCCTTATATAGCCATATAAGGAAAATACCCCGCCCCTTGGCGGCCATGTTATTCAAGCAAACGTAACCATTTTCGAACTCATCCAAGATATCATTAAGACTAATTTTCTGACCATATTTCATCAAGATTGGACAATAAATGTGGCCTCTAGAGTGTTAACAAGATTTTACTATTGCCATATAAGGAAAAATGCCCCGCCCCGTGGCGGCCACGTTTTTCAACCAACCGGCATCATTTTCGAACTAGTCCAAGATATTATTAGGATGAATCTTCTGACCAAGTTTCATTAAGATTGGACAATAAATGTGGCCTCTAGAGTGGTAACATGATTTTACTATAGCCATATATTGCCATATAAGGAAAAATGCCCCGCCCCTTGGCAGCCATGTTTTTCAGGCAAAGGTTACCATTTTTGAACTCATCAAAGATATCGGTGGGACAAATCTGAGCAAGTTTCATGAAGATCGGAAAATAAATGTGGCCTCTAAAGTGTTAACAAGGTTTAACTAAAGCCATATAAGGAAAAATGCCCCGCCCCTTGGCGGCCATGTTTTTTCAACCAACCGGCATCATTTTCGAACTCGTCCAAGATATTATTGGGATGAATCTCCTGACCAAGTTTCATGAAGATCAGACAATCAATGTGGCCTCAAGAGTGTTAACAAGGTTTTACTAAGCCATATATAGCCATATAAGGAAAAATGCCCCGCCCCTTGGCAGCCATGTTTTTCAAGCGAACGTAGCTATTTTCGAACTCATCCAAGATATCATTGAAACCAATCTTCTGAGCAAAATTTCATGAAGATTGGACAATAAATGTGGCCTCTAGAGAGTGCATAAACAAGGCAAATGTTGACGTCGCACAACGGACAACGCACGACGGACGACGGACAAAAGGCGATCACAAACGCTCACCATGAGCATGTTGTGCTCAGGTGAGCTAAAATAGAGTTTCAGAAAAAGCTGAAAATAGCAGCTATAATTCAAAATTTGTCGCTTTTTTAGTTAAGTAATAAAGTTCGAAATACACAAAAAAATTGTGACAAAATGCTCTGCCGAGATATGATTAGAACAAAATGATTTCCCAACAATGTAAGCTGCATACCTATTATGTTTTGCTTTGGCTCCTCACAATTTCAACATATGCAAGGGATATAACTGTGAAATTATGACAGAATGAGTTATTGCTGCAGTGTATATGTAAACATTATTATGAACAATTTGTCTGACCTATTTCATTGTTACTCTGGACATTTTTCAGACAAGCAGGACATTTTTATAATTAAAAAAAAAGAATAAGAAAGGTTTATCATATAACATACAACATCATATTTAATAGAAAACGAACAGATAAAATAGAAAATTTCACCTGACAAATGAACATTATGAAAGTCATATACATCTCTGTTTTTAAACAGTTGGTTATATAGTCCTCTACCCTGAAGCTGTATGTTACTTGATTTTTTGTCTTTTGCAGAGAGCAATGTAAAAGATGGGTAAACACATTCAATTTTTTATATTAAAAATCTAAGGCATTTAAAGGGATGTTTATAGATTCAAACAAACAGGAGAAAAATGACTCCTGGTCTAACATTTTGAGGATTCAAACTAAATATTGAAGGAGTTAAATGTTTTTTTTTAATGTTTTATTTAAACTAAGGTCAGGTGCAGCCATCATATACTGTTTACCTCTATTATTCAAGCTAAATAAAATAATATGAGTATACAAAAATACAAAAAAAAATCTTTAAGGAATTTTCTAGCAATCCAGAAATTCGAGCCAAGCGAGTTGAAGCCAATCCAAGTCAACGGTATTATTGTTCATTTAAAATAAACTGAACTCTCAAAACAAATAATTAGACGTGAAAGACATTTCCAAATTGCTTACTGCATACCGCACGTGTAATTTGATTCTTGTTCAATACTGGGGCTATTTTGCATGAATTTTTAAAATGTAAAAAGTGCAATTAGAGCAATACAACAGGTTTAAATCTAAATTGTCTGAAATGAAAATTGCACAAAGAATTCTACAAGGCAATTATTTAAAAATACATTATATTGATCATTAATTTAAAATGCCAGTTAAAATGGCTTTAACCCTATCCCAACTGTTCTCAAATATCATATTGATATTTCTTTAAAGGGATCTTTTCACGCTTTGGTAAATTGACAAAATTGAAAAAAGTTGTTTCAGATTAGCAAATTTTCGTTTTAGTTATGATATTTGTGAGGAAACAGTAATACTGAACATTTACCATGGTCTAATATAGCCATTATATGCATCTTTTGACAATTTTAAAACCTAAAAATTATAAAGCGTTGCAACGCGAAACGATTGAATAATTGGGAGAGTTCTGTTTTTGTCGTTAAATTTTGTGAAACTACGAAGATTGCTTATATAAGGTATAAAATACGTCAAGTATGTGTACTCGGTGGAATAGCTCAGTAGGCTAAAGCGTTTTTACTTCAGGACTCTGGCAGGACTCCAGGGGTCACTGGTTCGAAACCTGCTCCGGGCAATGTTCTTTTCCTTTTTTAAATTTTATTCTTGATTTTTTACTGGAGCTTTTACGATCCCATGTTTACAATTATCAATATAAAGCATGTAATGAATAAGTTAAAAAATGCCAAAATCTGTGAAAAGGCCCCTTTAACACCACAAGCGTAGATAATGAATATAGTTGAATACCAAAGCATGTGGTTATTTGATTCAGACCATTTGACGTAAATGAATTCACTGGGCTATTGAAAAATTGTGTTCGTATTGTATTTGGATTCAAAACATTGAAATTGAACAAAATAATTATTTGTGGTTTGATATTCGCATTTGACTTAGTCAATTCATCTTATACAATCAAAGGATCTATTCAGTAAACCCAATCTCGTGCCAATAATATACTAAAGAGGAATATTTAAATAGAACTGCTATTGTGCTTTTCCAATTTAAATGTTGAATTTAGTGACATGAATGAAATTGAGATCAGATTAACAACGTCCCAGGGGTCTTGTATAACAGAATATATAACACAAAACTGTCAAATCCTTATAATTGGTGGGACATTGATTTTTGTTTATCGAGTGGGTTGACAAATCCTCCAATTAGCAAACACTATGCAGAATATGACTGACGAAAATATCTCATTTTCGCTGAAAATCAGAGAACAAGGAATTTACAAGTCTTCGAAAAAGAATGTATCCCAGTATAGCTTAATTATAAACTTTCTCAAGAAAGTTGGGCCGAACTTCGAATTAAAGCTTCAATTTCCAAAAGTGCATAATATGCACGTGAATAAATACAGTTAGCACTGAAACTAAACATTTCAAGCAAAAAGGATGAAAATGAATATACTAATTGGTTTGTGCGATTTATACCAAGCAATTAAAAAGACTCATAAATCCCAATCCGAAGATTTCATGACGGGTATTTTCACAATTTCAGGGTAGTGTGGACTACTTTTTCCCAATTGGTTCGGTACTGGTACTTTTCCCGATTGGGGATTATAAATCACTGGTACACAGTTACAATTGAATGAGTTTTCTAGGGAACTTGTTGACTGATAACATTTTATGCTATGCCTTTGATACAACAGTGTAAATTAATTGACTTTGTTTTTTCATTTTAAGAAGAACTCTTCTAAACTATAATCCAGTAATTATCCTGTGCCTAAATTCATAAATAACTTTTTACTTGGTATGGTGGACGTGGTTAGGTTAGGGAAGATACTGATTAAACCTGTGCAAACACATTATTTTATTTCAATATATTGTCAGGTAGTTACCAGTTATACCTATGTTGGATGATGTTAGAACAGATCTGCAGTGATAATTGAGCATTGCTATGGCAAAATGGGGCTTAATGAATTTGCTTTAAATGTCATCCATAACTTGCCTGTGCAGTCCACACCAGCTGATCAGGGAAACCACTTTCCGCTTTTACCGACTTTTTCATTTTAAGAAGATCTCTTCTAAACTATAATCCAGTGATTAGCCTGTGCCGACTGCACACGTTTTAAGCAAATTTTCCCAAAATGCTGCTCAAATATGTTTAAGTTACAAATTCTTATTAAATCAATGTACTTTTTTATTCGTCGATATGGCATAGTGAATATGGTATCCGCCTAGCAACCTGAAGGTCACAGGTTTGATCCCCACTATGGAAGGTTTCTTCAGATCTCCCCAAAGTCACCAAGGCTGGTTCTACCCAGGAACAGACTCAACAGTGTTTCACTAAGCCTAAGGCGTTCGATGCATTCACGCTCAAATAAAATAGGTCTAAACTAATTTACGTACCTTTCTTGTAGTGACCGGTACCTCTTCTGCAAGGCATCTCAACACAAGCTGGGTCAAACTCATGATTAGTAAATATTGGACATAACAAAACCGCGCAGCAATGTATTATACTCCTGCAATGTTCAAAATGAGATCAACAAGTGTTCTTAAAACCACATTTTCGGGGCACATTAAACATTCAACATGTATCATTATTTGTGTATCTATATCAGCTAAACTATCCAAGAAATGTTAAATACCCCTGCATTGTTCAGAATTATATCAAAGCCTATACTCAACCATATTCCACTCAGGTGCACACTTTGACGCATTGGTAGTCCCTTGGAGAATGCAATTAAATTTAAGACCTTTGTACCGAGATTCAAGTATTAAAGCCTTCATTTCCAACAATAAGATACAATGAGCAGCAAATAGCAAAAAAAACATGAACATACTGCGGGCACCTTTAACATGTTAAATATTTACCTAAAATATTCATTTTCGCATTTTCTGGGCATATTCAAAATGTAAAATATTCAACTAAAATATGCAGTGAAGCAAAGTTAAAATCTAGAAAAAAAATATTACTTTTTGTAACCATACCTGTTAAACTATCCAATAAAACTTTTTTGTATTCCGATAAATAAATGTGAACCGCACTTTGCAATAACTGCTTTTAAGGCATGTGCGTAGAGTGTTTTCCTAGATTAGCCTGCTCAGACGACACTTTCTGCTTAAACTGGATATTCAATAAGAAGAGAGTTCCTTTTAACTAAAATTACAATACAAACGGAAAGCGGTGTTCCTGATTAACCTGTGTGGACTGCACATGCTAATCTGGGATAACACTTTATGCACAGGCATTAAACCCCACAGACTAATCTGGGATGACACTTTATACACAGGCATTAAACCCCACATTCTAATCTGGGATGACACTTTATGCACAGGCATTAAACCCCACAGCCTAATCTGGGATGACACTTTATGCACAGGCATTAAACCCCACAGCCTAATCTGGGATGACACTTTATGCACAGGCATTAAACCCGGTTTACCCAGATGGCGGCTCTTTTTTACATTATTATAATAACGTGACATCATTAGCCTAACACTTTTGAAATCTGTTAGCAAAAATGAATTGTTTGTCGTATATTTTATTTCATTTTTTGTTTGTTTGTATATGTGGCTTTAATCGATTGCACTCACTTGCAATATAGAATATAATATATACAGAATGTAATATATGCATAGAAAAATGTGAGGCTAATCATGTTAAGATTTTTAGGGATTTTTTCACATATTGCTTAAATTATGTTTTTTAAAATAATCATCATAGATACAAGCAGGAATGCATAATTTATTTTTAAACAAGCGAAATAACACTCCTGACTACAAAAATGTTCAAAATGTTGGTTCATTTATGTAGAATTGTCATGTGAAGTTGGAAAAATAATAAAGTGCTTATATTGCTTTTCCATGATAATTTGGATATAACATGCAATATATTATAATTATAAAGCCAGCGTGGCATAGTGGTTGCGCTCGTGTTTTTGCTTTCGGAGGGCCGGCTTCAAATCATAGGAATGTCAATATTTGCTATTCAACTTTTTTACTTTCTATTGTTATTATGTAAGACTTTTTAAAACAGTATTATATTGTTAGTAAACATACTAAATTACATTTAAAAAAATCATCTGTGCTCAAGTCTCTTTTAGTAACACATAAATGTATTCCATATCTATTATTTTTATATTTATGAAACATAAGCGCAAAAACCACGAAACCAGATTTTGGAACAAATTAAACAAAAAAATTTGCACAGAAGTTGCTGTGGTGTGTGGTATATATGTTGTCTGCCTAGCGACAGTGAGGTCATGATTCAAGTCCCATGGAAGCATTACCCAGTAAGTACAGAACTGACCTTTTCAATCGAGCATAGGTAGAAATGGATGACGTAAGCGATGTTGAACTACGTACCTTTTCAATCAGGCTTAGGTAGTATGGGATGACATAAGCAGTGTTGGGCAACTTACCTTTTCAATCCAGGGAAGGTAGAACGGAATGACTTAAGCTATGTTGATCTAAGTACCTTTTCAATCAGGCGTAGGTAGAAAAGGATGACGTAAGCATTGTTGGACTACTTACCTTTTCAATTTAAGGTATGTAGAATGGAATGATGAAAGTGATATTGGACTATGTATCATTTCAATCAAGTGTAATACATGTGCAGAAGGTGTTCTCCCAGAATAGCCATGGAAGTTTGCACAGGCTAATCAGGGGCCACACTCTTTTGCCTAAACTGGATTTTTGCGCTAAGAAGAGAATTCTTTTAAAGGAAACAAAACCATTAAAGCAGAACGTGTGATCCCGTATTGGCCTGTGGGACTTTTCATGCTAATCTGGGAAGATTCATACATTCATTAAGCCCTCAGCCACAGTATTCCCAGAGTAAGGATCATTGATAATCAAAGAAGTACAATTTATTGTATGCATTCCAGTGACTTTAAAATCAATTTAATGCATTGTCATATTGAAGCATTTTCTCTCACTATTTCGGCAATGTGGAAAGAGACTTTTGCAATGGGAAAAAATGCATGTTTTTTTCACTAAATTTAAAAAGTTTGTTGTTTTTTGTTTGCTAACGAATACTTTAAAATCGAGAATGAAAGTGTTTTAAATATTAAGGTTGAACTTTCAAATTTAAGAGTTTCATAAGGAAATGACCTAAATGTTGCTATGTATTAAAAAAATCTTTTGTTTAAACATTGGATTGGGATTTGTTTTCAGAAAATAAAAACATGTAAAATGCAAAAAATTCGAATGCAAGAGACAAGAGTTGTCTCGTTAAACATTTGAATGCAAAATGCAGATATTATGAAGATATTAAAGTGACTTTTAACAATTTCATATCCAGAAAATTAATAACTCACTGAACTTATTATGCCTGCTGACAAAACCCAGTACAGTGAGTATTTCAGGCATGACAGTTACAGTTCTTGTTATGTTTTTTATAGATACTTTTTTATTAGAGTTTTATATTGTTCCAGTCCATTCAAAACAATGGCTGACAGGGGGGTTGTTGCTGTTGTCCATATATGTCAATAGTGAAACCTTGTGAACACTCTGTAAGTCGCATTTTTGTAAAGTTCTCATGAAAGTTTTTTGGGACATTTGTCTTTAGATTTCTTTACGATATTTCAAACGAGTTTAATAATTATTACTGTCTGTTGAAAACCTGGCCGCTATTGAGCTGTCAGTTTTTTCACTCTTGAAGTCACAATTTGTGCCCAATCATCATTAAACTTGCTTCGAAATGTTTTTATGATATCATTGCTGATTTCTAAGAATCCTATGGAAGCAGCAAAAAAGCTGCTCAGCTTCCGGTCTTTGGTGAGTGACATTGGTACCTTTTTGACCAAGAGGTTAGACTTATTGCTATTCACTATATTTAAACTTTGGACCAATTTGAGTATTGTAAGTGGTATTAACTATGTTATGTGAATATGACACCAAACCAGTGATTCCCTGTGACAGAGCAGCACAAGGTGGAATATTTCCAGCGTGACAAGGACAGTTTTATATATATTAAAGTTCATTTAAATTAAATTACTTGGTCTGTAAATGCTTGATCTTTTCATATTAAGTCTATTAATGAAAGCTAGAATAGAGTTATAAATTGGCATTCATGTGATCTACAGTTTAAAATACTTCCTGTTTTTACCCATGCTATAATAGTTCACTAAAACCGACTGTTCTCATTGCTTTATTGATTAAACACAGCGTTGAGTTGAGATATTTGCTTTTGTGTGGCCATATAAACCAACCGCAAACTGACGGTGTAATCTAACATAAACAGTTCACGTGACAGTTAAACTTTTTTGTTTATCGGAAGTTTAACCTTCAAATCAACTTGAGTTTCAACTGTGTTTAATATTGGAAGGTTTTGGTGCTACTTGTTTAAGACTGCGGATCGTGGTAAGATGAGCTTGATTTGTTCAGCTATTAAATTCAGCCGATAGTACTTGTAAAACTCTTTCAGTAAAATGGCAACCTTATCACAATCCACCATTGACAAGGGCTCTGACATTTTCCACGACTTCTTGTGCTACACCTGCGCAGACAGGAAACTGGATAATACAGCTGATTTTCTACTGTGAATCTTGTGTTAAGTTTTACTGCGGAAAATGTATCCGCCCGCACAGCCAGTTGTTTACAAAACATAATCCCTTTGGAAGGGGAGATATGAAGAAATGGCCAGTGACCAAAAAGGTGGAGGATTTTCTACTGAAATGTGATTTCCATAAAGATAAAAACCTTGAAATGTTTTGTTCTGAACACAGTGAGCTGTGCTGCACAAATTGTGCATTCCTAAATCACAGGTAAATGTTAACTTTACTTAAATTAAAAAAGCAGATATGTTAAGAAACTGATGTAGGGGTTTCAAACTTCTTTGCAAGGAAGTCAAATTATTAGCCAACAAATAACAATTTTATAATATCAAACAATAGATTTGTTACTTCAATAAACAATACATTTGTTCACGTACAATAATGATTAAAAGACTGCAGTTTTAAGCTGACTTTCAGATTTTGTAGTCAAGCCGGTGTAATAAATATAATGTAAGGCATAGGTGTTTATAATATATAAAGCATATATATTTTATTCATTCATACCCAAGCTACAAGTGTACAACTAACTATGAAGCATAATCATACAAAAACAGTAGAGACAACTCTTATGGATCTAGTATTTATTTTGACACAGTAATGTCCCTTTAACTATATTTTTGAAATCTGTAACAATAGATGTTTCCATATAGTAAAATATCGGACGAAATGAATGTAGGTTTTAGATTTAAATAACGTTATATTTGTATACATACCATTTGACCTATAGCTGGACTCTAATATAAAATCTTTCATATTTTGATTTTACAAAAGTAGTTTTATAGATTCCAGGCCAAAATCTTTACAAAAATAAGGTATTTTAAACAATTTTAAGTGTGTGTTTTTCGGCGTGCTGTATTAAGCCAGCTTTTCACCTGACCTGACCTTTGTAAGTGTCCAATAATATTCAAATAAAATTTCCCGCGGCTAGGTACGAATGAATACACTTCATTTATTCCATTGGCTGATTTGAGTATAACACCAAAACATTGGAAACATATCCGCGTCTTTGTAACACTGTGATACTGCATGAAACAATTTTATCTCAATGAAAAGGGCTCAATAGATAGAACAGTTTTACAATCAATTCTCGACATAAATACAGTTTGTGCGTGCACCTTTATATTTTCAGAGAATTACCAGCGCAAAA